>NW_022279575.1:0-170109 GCF_000004075.3 Cucumis sativus | reverse complement strand
TTTGGAAATATGAGCACTTCATATAGTATGTGGCCTATAGTGATAATTTCTTATAATTTTCCACCTTAGAAATATATGAAAGAGACAAAATTTTCCATGTCTTTGCTTATACCCGACTCAAAATCTCCTAGAAAAGAAATTGATGTTTACTTGCAACCACTAGTGGAAGTGTAAAATATCTTATGGAATAATGGTGTGCAAACTTATGATTGTTCCATCAGTGAATTCTTTCAACTACATGCTTCTTTGTTGTAGATCATTAACGACTTTCCTACGTATGGTGATATCTAGTTTGAGTACTAAGGGTTATCAAACATGTCCTACATATTTGTAAAGATAGTTTCAAATAAACAAATATGAGACGTGCTAGAGGTAGATGTTACTAAAAATGCTTTGCTTAAGTTACCAAAATTTGTCGTAGAGTCTCTATTGATGAATATATGAGGATGATACATTATATAAGGATGATGTTGATCCTATATTTACAGAACGACTGATGCTTCAACATGAAGATAATGAATTCATTAATGATTAAGAAGATAACTTAAATTATCTACTAGTGGTAGTTTGATTTTTTATGATTCAGAAAATGACGAATAACGTGCATGTAACTTTGAGATTTAAATGTTATTTTGCATTTAGTAGTACTTTTATACTTATTTGTATTGGTTGATTTTACTCTTAACTTTGATATTTGATTGTTATTTTGCAGGTACAGTGTCGAATCTGAATAGACATAATGAGGTAGAAGAAAATTTTCATGAAATGGACGATCTGCCACACACAGGATCTTCTATGGGACATACACTAGGTTAATGGATTGTTCACGTACTTTTTTTATGCCACAAACAGGAAAACAAGATATTTAATATATTTTTTCTATAGATACTAGCTCTGCGATAATAGGATTCATTGTGGTCATTCACGTGATATGGCTTCAAAGAGGTATGTCATTTAACATGAGAGGATTCCTATTGACATCCATATTGGAGATATTAAGAGTCTCACATTGGAAAAACCAAGGGGACTCATACTCCATATAACATAGATGAACTACTCCTCTCATTGCCAATTGGTTTTGAGATGGAACCCCATACTATCAAATTTAACATCATCTTGAGGGGACATGTTGGAAATTAGCCCATTAAGCCCAGACAAGTATTTAGTACAAGATAGGTGAATCCAAAGTGACACTATCTTGAGGGGGCATCTTGGTAATTATTTTTTGTAATTTTTTTCCATACATAGTAGAACCTTTACATCGTTGACTTGTCCAAGCTAGAATTTCACAAGTTTATTGAACATCAAATGAAAAAATCCTTTAAGGAGTACCAAACAAATTTACACAAGCATTACAAAAAACATGGTGGTCCTGACCGAGCACGCATCTAGGCAGTTTAAGAAATATTTTTTGAAAAGGTTTTTTTTCTTTTTTGAAAATGATAAGTCTAAATATTAACTTATTGAGATTCAATTATCTATTCATAATTTAATTACCTATTCACTTATGTTAGGAATCGTTGAAGAAAAATAAAAACAATCGATCAAAGTTGGAATTCAATCACCAGGCTGGGTCAAAGACATTCATTCATATTCAACATGACTATGTAAGTGTTATATGCTAACTATCTTTCTACATTCGTAAAACTGTGTTCATGAAATTCTACATATGTCAATAATATTGCACAACGTCAAGCATGGTAAAGAATTGGAAGAATCGGCTTGTTTGAGGCAACACATAGTAATAGAGGAAAGTGGGTCAATCAAGCTGTCGATGATGCCAATATAAGAAAACAAATGTATCTTTACACCATTTTTCATAATTGGTTGGTACTTAGAACATGATAATAAGTTGCTTTTATTTGTTATCAGAATCAAATGGTAAGTTTCCAAGAGACAACAACTACTGTAGATGAATCACAACCATTAACCGGAGATGAAATCATTGATCAAGTTTTGGGTAAGCGACCAAGCTACTCAAAAGGCCCAGAATAGAGATTGAAACCTAAATCAAGTAGGAGGTGATAGTTCATCGAGTGATTCAACTTTAAAAATGCAATAAAGCGCATGCAATGGAAATATTGTGATGCCTTAATCGTGTACCACCAACGCATTAAAGGCCTACGATAGGTCACTACCGCTACAAGAAAATATGTATTAATTTTCTGACGCACAACACGAATGCTAGGATAAGTAACGTCGAGAAAAAAGCTTCTCTAAGGCAGTAAAAGCTCCGTCGAGAAATGTTGGAAATCCCAACACAACATAAGGCGACAATTTTATAAGGTGATTTATTAAAAAAAATTATAAGCTTCTCCAGATGCCATGAACAATGGTGTCGAGAGAAGTTTATAATTTTTTATTATATTTAACTTCTCCTGATGTGATGCATAACAACATCAGAAGAAGTTTATGATTTTTTATTATATTTAACTTTTCCCTACATGCATAACAACGTCGGGAGAAGTTTATAATTTTTTTAATATATTTAACTTCTTCCAACGCTATGCATAATGACGTCGGTCTTGGTGAGGGAACTTCTGACGCACCCTAATCGATGTTAAGAGTTCTCCTTTAAAACCTTTTTTTAGATATGTTTTACAGATTTGAAAGGAGGTCGAAAAACGAGAGAGAGAGAGATTTTAGAGTTCCAAAAGTGGAAGAAGATTCCCTTTGTCGTTCACCATCTGGTCTTCCCGACGCACAAAATATAACATCGGGAGATCCTCTATCGACTCATTTTCCTTGACTTCGATCCCAACATGGATTTATGCGTCAGAGAAGAATTTTCCAACACTTTTTCATATATTTTCCAACGCCTTTGTGCATCGGGAGACATTCATTTTCTTGTAGTGTACACAAAGAGAGTATGCAGCGGACAACTGGGCAAGTTGAGGATACTTCACCTAAGAACAGTGATGTGACCCTGATGTCAGTAGGCCAACGATTGATTGTACTCTATCGTCCAATCCAAATTAAGGATAAGGGTTGGGCAGAGACACGTGGAGCTGAGCTTCGAGATTGGACCACTTCCCGACGTCAGAAAGGGTAATCATTCTGACATGGGAAAACTCACTGAAACCTATAATAAATGAATTCAGATTAGTTTGAAGTTGCTTTACCTATAACTCACTTAAGAGAGAATTAAGAAGATTTCTAAGGTTTTCAAATATCCAAAACAAGCCTGAATCCAATAAGACTTGTAGGAAAGTGAAAAGAAAACTCTTGGTCGAGAAGCTAGTTGACCGTGTTGGTAAATGGTTATTTTTACAAAATGTTTTCAAGTTAAAAAGAATTTCTAAAATGTGTTTGAATCTTTCAATGTATTTATATTAAGACCATGAATTATATGATTTTCCTTATGCTTCCAAATTCTTAAAATGCATACGACTTGCAAACAAATATAGTTTATTGTACATTGGGATGATGTGATGAAACGTGGGTTCTGGAGAATGTATGAGAACTAATAAACGTTTAAATGAAATAATCTTTGTACCTTATGTGATATAGTGTCTTATCCTTGTTGTGTGATATGAGATAAGATGTTATATTTCTGCTGTGCCATTTGGAATAGAATGACCTATTCATGTTGTGTGATCTTAAATAGGATGCATCATGCTTGCTGTGTGATCTGACATTAGAAGATGCGTTATGCATAGTGGAATTGATGTAACTTAATAAATGCGTTGAGATTACTCCACATAGCTTCAACTTGACAAAAGAATGTAATAAACGTTTGAGCTGAGGAAATGAGTACAAATCATATGGAAAAATCATGTATGAGAAATACTTAACGCCCTGGAATGAGTGTTTTAAACTAAAAAATGTAATGATTGACTCACATGTTATTTATATAGTATGTTTTGGCAAAATGTATATGTTGTGTTAAGGAAAATTTGATTTATTAAAGGCATTAATAAAAGACCCCACTCACTAAACGTTTTAGCCTAACCTTTCAAATGTTTTGTTTTACCCCCTTAGGTGACAAATGACATCCAAGATTGAACTTACAGCTTTGATCGTCTATTGTTCCTCCTCGATCGCATCACTTTGGTAGTGGCCATTGTCTATTCACACAGTATATAATAGCTAGGCAAGGAAAGTCCAAGTATTGTTTCATTTAATAGTCTGTATTGATTGTTGTAAGCAGTGCTAAAAGTACTTATCAATGAAATGTCAATGTGGATCTTGAAATCCATCAAATTCCAAATCCTATGTTAAATTTCTTTACGATTTTCTTTTTAATTCTACTTACTAGGCGTTCCACACGATGCTCGCTGAGAATATTATGTAGAATGTCTAAGCATTCGTGTCTCCATTTCCTCGCAGAGAGCGAAGTAGGCGAGACATGACAAATGCAAGCATTGTAAGCAGAATTTTGCTAATCCCAGTTAAAGTTGAAAGCGATGAAGAGGCAAAACAATAGATAAAATAAGAGATGGAAGAATCTCACACAAGACAAATGGAGGACATGAAAAAGATGATTGAACAAATGATGCAGTATCACGAGGACCATAAAATAGGTATAAACTAAATCTCTAATTACTCATACGGATGCAGATGTTAGGTTAAATTATCATTATGGTAGCTCGTATATTTTTTTTTATGTATGTTGATTGTAGACAAGTTGTGGGGATTTTGAGAAGATAATGTTGGGGTAAGGAGTTTTGTTTGTTTGAATTGAGTTTTTTGCATTTTCGTGTTTGAGGGATTGAATGTTTGTTTAACGCTTGAAATGTTTGTTGTGATTTGGGGGTGGGGGGAGGGATGAGGGTTGTTTTGAAAGAATTTGTTTCATGTGTTTGTATGAATGTTGTTTTGAAAGAATTTGTATGGTTGTTAATTGTTTGTATATTGATGTGTTTGTATGAATGTTGTTTGAAAGACATTCATTTTTTTTTTCTGTGTTTGTAAAGGGTTGAGATATGCATTAAAATTGATGTTTGGGGTACTTATGATAAATTTTCTAAACTATTTAAGAGTGTTTAGTTATTATATGCATTGCTTATTACTAAATATGGAAACTAATTGGCCTCCTTGAATTAATTACTTATTATTGTAGGAGTTGAGGCGAACAAGAAGGAAAAAAGATTTTTTTTTGTTTTTGGTTGAAGTTAGATGCTTATTAATTTAAACCTAGATGTATTTTTGGAAGAAAGTTATTTTAACCTTCCTTTCTATCAAGTCATGTATTGAAACAATGATGCCTTGTAATTAATCTTCTTTTAATTTGTATTAATAAATTTTAGACTTAAGCACAAAATGCTTTTGGGATTTTCTATTAGATTTTAATCTTATGGTTTCAATCACATCAAGTTTTAGAAATTAAAAAATCATAGAAACATGAATAATATACGTCTACTATTGGTTGTCCCATGGGTGTCTCCCAACTCCTTTAGTGACGACAAATCATGTGTAATTTAATTTTCCAATGTATCGTTCCATCGAAAAATCTTAAAATTCTTATACGGTCTACTTAGGCTCCGACTCCTAAGTTTGAATTCCTCTCACTTCCACAACATGTTTCTTTAAACTTGTATGATATTCCCTCAATACAATATGCTTAGATTCCTCCTAAGAGTGAGATCCCCTTACATTCACTATAGTTAGGCTCTCCATAAATATAATATCAATATTGGACTCCTCCCCAAGTTCTACAAAGACTACCAAATCAAAAGTCTTAATTATATTTTCACTATCAATACATGAAGGTTGAGACTTATAGACAAATCATAAACTCAAAATGTTAAATACACACATTTTTCTAATGAGCTAACTAACCCCTAACCAAAAATGAAAGAGTAAGACACTCACACATATATATGGCTAGTCTATAGAATATTAACTTAAGAGAGAATAAATATTATTTGTAGGAAACAAAAGTTGAAGATATGCTGAAGAACAAATGTTCCACAAATATGCAAATCAATCTTTCATATATGGTAAGAATATTTTGTTGATGTAGCGGTCCAATGTTTGTTGTTACATGTTGTCCAACATGGTGCTCAAAATTTTTCCTTTAATAAAACTAGTCAATCAATGCATTAATAGAGAATTTGATAGATTTTATTATTTGAAAATGTCCCTTATTGTTATTAAGGTTATTTTCGAAGAAAATTTCAAAAAATAGCAAATTTTACAAAATATTTATAATTTATAGCAAATTCTATCATTGATAGTCATTGATATATACTATAGTGATAGAAGACAATCATTGATAGAATCCAAGATTTTACTATAGCTTGTAAATATTTTAATTTATTTTGCTATTTTTAAAAATGCCTCTATTTTCAAATGGATCAAAATGAATAAAATATTGCAAAACTTTATATTCTATTCATGATATGCATTGATAGCCACTAGTAGACTGCTACTAGTATTTATTAGTACTAATCTAATAGGAGTCTATCAATAGTGTGTATCACTTATAGAATATAAAGTTTTACTATATTTTGTTTCAGTAATTTTGTCATTTACAATAATTTTCATGGTGGTGGTGGTGGTGATAGTGATGGTGATGGTGATGATGATGATGTAATAATAATAATAAACTTTATTATTTATTATTATTATTATTATTATTATTATTATTATTATTATTGATTTCATGTATACTTAACATTTTAAAGAGAGAGGTTAAAAAGAATCGGAAAGAAACAAGTTTAAAAAACTAATATTTTTATAATAAAAAGAATGTGTGGTTGACATTAGACTCAAAATTTATAATATTTTCAAGGAGTAGATTACTTAATAAAGAATATGACCTAGCAAGCTTAAATTTATTTTAAATTTTAAATGAAAAAAAAAATATTATTCATAAGGATTCCCCTATAAATAACGTATTTAATTATTGGCAATCATTTCCTGCTGAACTGCCCCTAAGTTTTGTTGACAATGGAGATTTTTCTTTTCAATGATTTTCGGATTCATTAACTTTGGTACACATTTGGATTCTATTATATTGAAAAAAAAAACCAAATTCTAAAAACAACATTCACACATTTCCATTATATCAATTTAAACTTTACCCTTCAAAATACAAAATTATATTAAATAAGGATAAAAATAAACAAATACATTATATAAATATTACAAAAGGGTAATTATACACGCACAATACACAATATATATTGAGACCATTTTTACGAGAACTTTTTAAATCAAGCACGTTGAATTCTAATGAGTCAAGCGTATTTACATTTATTTTTTAAGTGATAGTTTTAGCTCATGGAATGAAGATGAGGTTGAAGGGATGAAAATAGTCAATTTGTTTTCAGAAGAATGAAAGAGAGAGTAATAATATTAAAGTAAAGTTAAAAGTAGAAAAGGGAGATGAAAGTAAAGTATTATTATTTAAACAGAAAATGTAGGATCCTTAAATAAACTAAATTTGATCAACACAAGTTTGTGTGTGTAATAAGAAGAAAACCCACGTCCAAACTGCTCATTTCCTACTCCCAAAACAAAACAAAGCGGGCCACTGCTCCCACACACAATTAATTTTCAACTTTTACGCTATTATTATTATTATTATTATTATTTATACTTCCCCTTTTCTTCCTCCTTATTAATTCAACCCTCTCTCTCTCTCATCCTTCATTCATTCTTCATATGGCCAATGAGAACTCCACCAATAATAATTCCCTTAACTATCACGGTGAAGAATCGCCGGAGGACAGTGGGTGGACCATTTACTTTGAAGATTTCCTCAAACAGACAACCCTAACTCTCATAATCAATCACTCACTTCCTTCTCAGCTTCCTCCCACTTTTCTCTTGATGTCACGGACGCTGCTCCTCCGTCGCCCATCGTAAACTACCTCATGACCACAACGACCAAGTTTCCGAACAACCCGGGTTCGGTTACAAGGATGATGATCATATCAACTTTTTTAAGAAGAGGAAGATGATCAAAGAGTTGTTTGTTAAAGATGAAGCTTTGGAGGATACTGCTAGCTCTCCTGTTAATAGTCCCAAGTCTCTCTCTCTCTCTCTCTCTTTAATTTCTTTATTCTATTTTTGTTGTTAATTACCATAGGAATAGAGAAGATTAAATTTATTAAACTCAGATTCCTCATTTGTTAATCAACAGATATGATTGTAACAAATGTTGTGTTACAATTCTTCTTTTCAACCTATAAAAATCAATCATTACATTGATTTTTAATTACTATATTAAAAAACAATAATAAAAGTGACTTTAACGACCGTTTTAAAATCTCTCCCATATACCGTAAATAGGATAAGATTTTCTGTTTTATTGATCCTATGATATTATTTCTTTTTCTCAAATCAATTTTAAATTCATCCAAACTCTCGACTTTCGCTTAAGTTTTTGAGTTCAATAGTATTTTAACGATGTCGGGTTTGGGCTGATATATGAGTTTTCTTTGGTCTAAATATATACAGATATCTGGTTCAACCTACTTTAGCAAGAACCAGAAGCACAGAGACAATTTAATAGCTCCTGAGGTAAATATATATAGTGGTTTTTGTTTTTAATTTTCATTTAATTTACTCAAGCAGAAGAGAGTGGAAATAAGTTTTGAAAAATATTAAATAATGCAAGTGTTTTGTTTTTTTTTTTTTTTGGTGCAGGTGGAGGAGAGAAGAGAAATGGATAATCTTATTGGAATTGGCAATGACTACACAGAACTGAAGAAAAGAGGGCTTTGCTTAGTACCTTTGTCTATGGTTCTTAATTATTTACCTCAATAACTCTCCTTTCTCTTATCTCTCTTCTTTATGTAAATATTGATCATTTGATGAAGGGTTATTGTGTATTCTATGTACAAAATGTGCATGTTGTAATATGATTGTAATCAAGTGAAGGCATTAGAAGAGAGAAAAGCATATGTATAAATTACTCATAATTTTTAGTTGTTTACTTTTATCTTTCTCAAATGGGGAGTAAATAAAATTAAAGAGATTAAATAATGATGATTTGAAACTTTGTGCGAAGAAAATGAATAATATATGGGAAAAAAAAAGTAAGATAACAATAATTAAGGGTATATTTTGGAAAAAGGAGAATCAAATTAAATACCATCCTTTTGAAAGAAAGAAAAAAGTGTGGCGGTATGTGACTAGAATGAAATGATGTCATGACTCAAAATAAAGCGTTCGGGTGAGGGTTTATCTAACAAAAATGATACATGGGACAATGTGAAGATGACCTAGCTAGAAAAGATCAAGAGAGAAAAAGATTGTCTACTAGTATCGTACTTGTCACACTCTCGAATGAGCTTTTTAGACAATTTGAAAGAACTTACTTTAGATGAATTAATGTGATATATAAAAAGTGTTGAATTAGGGTTTCCTACTTTCCTACTTTACTTTTGGTATTTGTATTTACAATTTTGGTCTTCCCTTTTCCTTAAATATCAGACCTGTAATGATTTCATTTTCCTTTACCCTTTGTATTTTTATTTCCTTTTTTGTCAAAGTCTGTCATGTCTATGTATATTTTGTATCTATCATTGCTTAATACACAATAAAGATGATAAAGATGATTACTTTGCGCCCTCTGTTTTTATCTTCTTTCCTTTCCAATTTTCTTTCTTTCTTTTATATTTTTTCTCTTGGCATCAGAGAATCAAAGTCCAACGTCATGTCTGATTTTAGTTTAAAACACCGCCACCATTAAAACCCAAAACACTTAGGTGACTATTGCCTCAATGTATATTGCCATCAACACTTCGTTTGGACACCCTTTGGGCATATCTCTCTGTTAAGCTTTATGAAAAAGATTGGCCTATCGAGAGGCATGGTTCTTGCTATTCTTCGAGGTCAAAAGGCCGATGGGTATGTTCTTGGCACAAAAACTCAATCACCTCAATCCTTAAAGTCAAATGGTGAAGCTGGTTCTTCTACTTCAATTATTAATCCAGTCTTTGAGGAATGGACAGCAACAGATCAAGCTCTTCTTAGATGGTTTACTTGGTTTGATGACTCCATTTGTGGCATCAGAGGTCGTTAATTTGACAAGTCAAGAGAAGTATGTTTGGCTCTGGAGGAACTCTATGGTGCAGCTAGCGGAGCCCGTATAAATCAATTGAGATCAATCCTTCCAAATACTAGAAAATGAACAATGAGAATGGCAGAATATCTATCCATGATGAAACAAATTACATCAAAAAATATGCAACTAGCAGGATCAACAATTTCTCAGGATGATCTAATAATCTCCTATGTCTTAGCGGGGCTTGACGCCGAATATATTTTAATTGTGTGTGATATTGAAGGTAAGAACTCTCCAACCTGGCATGATGTTTACTCAACCTTGGTAATATTCGAAACCAAACTAGTTCACTTGAATATTGTTAATACTAATGGAGATTTTGGAGATGCTAGTGCAAATTATGTTTACAGCAGGCAAACCAACAATGTTAAGAATAAGCAACAAACACTGCTTTCCAAGATATATCTCTCGAAATCATAACAACAACCACTTTAACAACAATCAATCTCAAGGAAGAGGTAACAATGTTAGTGGTGGCACATTTCAAAATCGAAGAGGCGTAGGTTCAATAACAATCATAGAGGTAATAATTCTAAACCCACTTGTCAACTCTGTGGGAAATTTGGTCATGGAGCTGCTCTTTGTTACCATCATTTTGAAGAGGAATTTGACAATCCAAGAGCAAACAACAGTCGGGTAAACAATAATACAACAACCTTTATTGCTACTCCTGAAATTTTGACAAATCCAAATTTGTTGGCAGATAGTGGAGCTGCAAACCATATCACCAATGATTATGGTAATCTTCAATTCAAAACTAAATATTATGGTACTGGTTCTTTAACGGTTGGAGATGGAACAAAATAGACCATAGCACATGTTGGTAATATTAATGTTTCTTCAGATCAAATGCCCCTTAAATTGAAAAATGTCGTTCTACATGTGCCACATATTCAGCAAAATTTGTTGAGTGTTGCTAAGTTAACTAGAATTTCATTCTAATTGTTACTTTGTGAAGGACAAGGAAACCAGGAAGGTGGTGTTGCAAGGAATACTTAAAATTGGACTCTACCAACTATCTCTCCCGCATCAATCTCCTTCCAAAGGCGAAGTTCAAATTTCTTTTACTTCTCCATCTCCTCTCCAGAAGTTGTTCGAGTCAACTAATAGTCTTAATGCAAAAAAGTTTTGTCGAGTCTTCCAATCTATCTTCTCAGAATCCTTATAAATCTACTAATGTCGTGTGTAAAGTAATATGGCATCACATATTAGGCCATACTTC
This sequence comes from Cucumis sativus, assembly GCF_000004075.3. NCBI lineage: Eukaryota > Viridiplantae > Streptophyta > Magnoliopsida > Cucurbitales > Cucurbitaceae > Cucumis > Cucumis sativus. Next base: position 158,866 of record NW_022279575.1, on the reverse strand, counting down.
TGATCGTATTTTAAATTCAGTAGTCAAAAGTTGTAATATTTCTTTTCCTTCAATGAAAAATCTTCTTTTTGCAATGCTTGTCAGTATGGAAAATCCATAGTTTATCATTTCCTATCTAAAATTCTTTACTTCTCAACTATTAGAGCTCATTCATTGTGATCTTTGGGACTGTCTCCTATTCCTTCTACTGCTGGTTTTCGGCTCTATATTAGCCTTGTTGACAATATATACTCATTTCACCTACATTTATCCTCTTAAACACAAAAAAAGAAGCTTTTTCTGCATTTATTCAATACAAAAACCTTGTCGAAAACAAATTTGAAAAGAAAATTAAAACATACAAAGTGATTGGGAAGGTGAATTTTGATCCTTTTCTTCTTTCTTAAAGGACAAAGGAATCATGTTTCGACATCCATGTCCTCACACAAGTCAACAAAATAGAATAGTTGAACGAAAGCATAGACATATTGTTGAAATGGGGCTCACCCCTCTTGCTCAAGCATCTATGCCCTTACGTTTTTGGTGGGATATTTTGTCTCTGCTATCTATATCATCAATCGCCTACCCACACCAATCCTTAATCATTTATCTCCTTGGGAGAAAGCTTTTCAAAGGAAGCCCAATTATTTTTTTACTAAAATCATTCGGTTGTGCTTGCTTTCCATGTCTTCGTTCTTATCAAACACACAAATTTTAATTTCATAATACATTGTATGTTTTCTTGGACTACAACGAAACTCACAAAGGTTATAAATGTTTAAGCTCTAGTGGTCGTACCTACATCTCCCGTAAATGTTATTTTTTATAAAATTGAGTTTCCTTTCAAAAATGGATTTCTTACCACCTCAATACCAAACAACAAAATTTTGAAACCATAATTCCTTTTCCCTCTTCACCTACTCTCTCTGTCGTGTCACCTCCTATCTCTTCACCTACTGATGTTCAGCACATTCCTTCACCCTTAGGTTCACCATCTTCACCTTGCCCCACATTCAATGGTCCTTCTATTCCTCGATGTTCAACCAACGTGGCAACACCTTCCAATTTTTCTTGTTCAGATCAAGTGGCAATTTCAAATGAAGTCAATGGAACATCACCTGTCACCATCCGGACACCAAGCTCAGATACTTGCAGATTCCTCTCAGGAAGTGGTAAATCTAGAACCTCATATAGCTCCATGTGAAATTGTTGATGTTTCCACATTGTTTCCCTCTGATAGTTTGCACCTTGATGAACTTCCTCAAGCAACCCAGCCTCACACGATCCAAAAGTGGTGTTTTTAGCTTAACACCCCAAATATGCCTATCATGTTTATGCTGAGGGTGCATCTCTACTTAATGTTGAACCACGTTCTGCCTTTCAAGCCCTTCAATCTGACCATTGGCGTGCTTCTATGAATGAAGAAATGAGTGCCCTATTAAAAATGACACTTGGACTTTTGTTCCTCCTTCTGTCAAATACAATCTGATTGGAAATAAATGGGTGTTCAAGTTGAAACGTCATCCTGATAGAACTGTCCATAAATACAAGGCACGACTAGTTGCCAAGGGTTTTCATCAACAACCAGGCATTAACTTCCATGAAACTTTTAGTCATGTTATTAAAGCTTCTACTATTTAGTCTCATTCTAGCTCTTGCCACCTCAGAATAATGGGATATTCGTCAACCTGACATAAATATGCCTTTCTTAATGGGCATCTTGAAGAAACCGTGTATATGAAATAACCAAAAGGTCTTGTGGATCCATATTGACCAAATTATGTTTGCAAATTAAATCGTGCTTTGTATGGTCTTAAACAAGCTCCACGTGCCTGGTTTGATAAGCTTCGATTAACATTTTTTCTATTAATGTAAATTCTGTAAATTAGGCTAATTACATTACATTAGGCTAATTATATTACATTCCTTAGTTAATTTGTGCATTAGGGTATTTATGCATAATTTTCATACTCTTGTATAAATACAGAACTTTGACCAATAAACAAAACAAGGAATATTCGTCAGCATATTCTCCTACATGGTATTAGAGCTAGGGTTTTCAGGCTCTATCTCAATCGCCGCCGCCGCGCCAACCACCTGAACGTCTCCATCCGAATCGTCTTAATACCTCCAGGAAGAGCTGCGTCCCGAATCGTCTCCATCCCGCATCCTCATCGTGCCTCGCAGCCGTTCCGCCACATCTCGAACGTCTCCGTCCGTATCTTCATCACGACTCGCAGCCATTCCACCACAGCATCGGTGTCGCGCCGATTAGTCGCAGCCTCGGCATCGCAGGTGTCCATTTCCGCTCCGATCTGTCTCCATCGGCGAAGCGCCAGTCTACGCCGCTCCGATCTGTCTCCAATCTACACCGCTGAGATACGCGCCTCGTAGTCGTTCTGTCCTTATTCCTCTGTCGTTCCAAGCCGCACGCGACTTCTCTTCCAGTCGTGAGTGCAAGACGACGTCTACCGTCCGACGCCGCCCAGATCTGACGAATCTTTCAGCCGTTTGTCTTCAATTTTTTTGTCTCCGTTCCAGCCGTGAACCCCTGAATCCAGTCGCCGCGACCCAGCTGTGAAGACGCTCACCTGTCACGAATCCCAGTCTTGCAAAGCAAATCTCAGCCGCAAAATACAGTAAAACCCAGATCTGACGAATCCAGTCACGAATCAGTCAAAACTCGGCCGAAAATCTGCATTGTTAACCTCAAATCAAACGAATCCAGTCACGAATCAGTCAAAACTCGGCCGAAAATCCGCATTGTTAACCCAAATCAAAATGGAGAGAGACCATATCTTTAGACCCATTTCTACATACTTGATGGTACAAATTATATCACATGGGCAAATCAAATGAAAAGTTTTCTTATTGGAAGAAAACTATGGCGCATTGTAACTGGCGACATCACCAAACCAACTGCAAAGGAAGGGGATAACACATTCATTGAACGTCTCGAAGATTGGGACAGTAAAAATCATCAAATTATCACCTGGCTTGGTAACACCTCTATTCCCGCTATACATGCACAGTTTGATGCCTTTGATGATGCTAAAATATTATGGGATTTTTTGTCTACACGCTTCAAGTCTATTGGTTTAGCCCATTATTACCAACTGCACAGTACACTTGTAAATCTAAATCAAGATATTGGTCAGTCTGTTAATGAATATTTGGCAGTTCTTCAACCCATTTGGACTCAACTTGACCAAGCGAACATCAGCAAAGATCATCTTCGCCTTATTAAAGTCCTTATGGGATTACGTCCAGAATATGAATCTGTTAGAGCTGCTTTACTACACCGGAATCCCTTACCCTCATTAGATGCAGCTATTCAAGAAATTCTGTTTGAAGAAAAGCGTCTTGGCATCAACTCTACTAAACAATCTGATGTTGTCCTTGCTAGCACATACACTCCCAACAGAGCCGCAAATATGTTTTGTAAGAATTGTAAGCTCTCTGGTCACAAATTTAGTAACTGTCCTAAAATAGAGTGCAGGTACTGCCATAAACATGGCCACATTCTGGATAACTGCCCTACCAGACCACCCCGACCTCCTAGCACTTCCACAAAAGAGAAAATTTTTACCAAACATGGTTCCTCATCTGTTGTTGCTGCGACCTCGGATGATTCATCCCTCATTCAGATAAGTGATCTTCAGAGCTTATTGAATCAACTAATTTCATCATCCTCGCTCTGCTTTCATCAGGTAATCGATGGCTTCTTGATTCTGCCTGTTGTAATCATATGACCTCTGACTCTTCTCTTATGTCTACTTCTAGCCCTACAAAATCTTTACCTCCTATTTATGCTGCTGATGGTAATTGTATGAACATCTCTCATACTGGTACCATTGATACTCCCAGTTACATCTTCCCCATACTTACTGTGTTCCTAACCTGACCTTTAATCTAGTGTCTGTTGGTCAATTATGTGATCTGGCTTAAATGTTTCATTTTCTCCCAATGGTTGTCAGGTTCAGGATCCGCAGACGGGACAGACGATTGGAACGGGTCGCAAAGTGGGAAGATTGTTTGAGCTCACATCACTTCGGTTTCATCTCCTTCTTCCATCTCTGCTTCGTCACTGATTCTGACACATATCAGTGGCATCTTCGTCTTGGTCATGCTTCCTCTGAAAAACTTCGTCATTTAATTTCTGTTAACAATTTGACTAATCTTACTAATTTGTTCCTTTTAATTGTTTGAATTGCAAACTTGCTAAACAACCTGCCTTATCTTTTTCTCAATCCATCTCTAATTGTGATAAACCTTTTGATTTAGTGCATTCTGATATTTGGGGTCCTGCCCCAATTACTACTGTTCATGGTTATCGCTACTATGTTTTATTCATTGATGACTACTCTCGATTTACATGGATTTACTTTCTAAAACATCGTTCTGAATTATCTCGCACATATATTGAGTTTGCTAACATGATTCGCACTCAATTTTCCTCTCCCATCAAAATTCTTCGCACTGATAATGCTTTGGAATATAAAGATTCCATCCTTCTTTCTTTTCTTTCCCAACAGGGCACTATTGTTCAGCGCTCTTGCCCTCATACCTCTCAACAAAATGGACGTGCTGAGCGCAAACATCGTCACATTCTTGACTCAGTACGTGCCCTCCTTCTTTCTGCCTCTTGTCCAGAAAAATTCTGGGGTGAAGCTGCCCTTACATCAGTATATACAATCAATCGTCTCCCTTCCTCTGTCCTTCAAAACACCTCTCCGTTCGAAAAACTATATGGTATTTCTCCCGACTATTCTAAACTCAAAGTTTTTGGTAGTGCCTGCTTCGTTCTGTTACATCCTCATGAACACAATAAACTTGAACCACGTGCCCGTCTCTGTTGTTGCTTCCTTGGCTATGGCACCGAACACAAAGGATTTCGTTGTTGGGACCCTCTTTCCAACCGACTCCGGATATCTCGGCATGTCACTTTTGGGAACACACTATGTTCTCTCGTTTGTCCTCCTTCCACACCTCTTCTCTAGTCCTCAATCTTTCTTTACAAATACATCTGTTGACCTTTTTCCTCTCTCTGAACCCACCTTGGATACTGAGCTTGCACAATCTTCACCTGCTACTGCAAATCTGGATCCACCGTCTGTCTCCGATGATGTTCCTGAATCGCCACCTGCTACTCCTCTTCGTCGCTCTACCCGGGTAAGAGAACCTCCCCTCATCTCACTGATTACCATTGTTTTTCTACCATTGTTTCCCTTGTTGAACCCACCTCTTATCAAGAGGCCAGTACTAACCCAGTATGGCAGAAAGCAATGGATGAAGAATTACAGGCTCTTGAAAAGACGCACACTTGGGACTATGTTGATTTACCTCCCGGTAAAAGACCCATTGGTTGCAAATGGATTTACAAAATCAAAACTCACTCTGATGGAACTATTGAACGTTATAAAGCTCGGCTTGTTGCAAAAGGATACTCACAAGAATATGGGATTGACTATGAAGAAACATTTGCCCCTGTTGCCCGGATGACATCTGTTCGCAGCTTGTTAGCTGTTGCTGCTGCCAAACAGTGGCCTCTTCTTCAGATGGATGTCAAAAATGCATTTCTTAACGGCAACCTATCTGAAGAAGTGTATATGAAGCCACCTCAGGGAACTTCTCCTCCTCCCAACAAGGTGTGTCTCCTTCGTCGCGCTCTATACGGTCTAAAACAGGCTCCACGAGCTTGGTTTGCCACGTTTAGCTCCACCATTACTCAACTTGGATTTACCTCCAGCTCTCACGACAATGCCCTTTTTACACGACAGACAACTCATGGTATTGTTCTTCTCCTTCTTTATGTTGATGATATGATTATTACTGGTAATGATCAACAGGCCATATCCGACCTACAACAATATCTTGGTCAACATTTTGAGATGAAAGACCTTGGATCTCTCAATTACTTTCTCGGTCTTGAAGTCTCTCACCGTTCAGATGGTTATCTGTTATCTCAAGCGAAATATGCATCTGATCTAATAGCGCGCTCAGGAATTACAGACTCCACCACATCTTCAACACCGTTAGATCCTCATGTCCATCTAACTCCGTTTGATGGTGTTCCTCTTGACGATGCAAGCTTGTATCGGCAACTTGTTGGCAGTCTTATATACCTAACAGTAACTCGCCCAGATATTGCATATGCTGTTCATATTGTCAGTCAATTTATGGCTGCTCCTCGAACAATTCATTTCACTGCTGTTCTACGCATACTTCGCTATGTCAAAGGCACCTTGGGACATGGTCTTCAATTCTCATCTCAGTCTTCCCTTGTGTTGTCGGGATATTCTGATGCTGATTGGGCGGGGGATCCTACTGATCGACGATCCACTACAGGATACTGTTTTTACTTAGGTGATTCTCTCATCTCATGGCGTAGTAAGAAACAAAGTGTTATATCTCGTTCCAGTACGGAATCTGAATATCGTGCTCTGGCTGATGCTACAGCTGAACTTATATGGCTTCGGTGGCTCCTTGCCGATATGGTGTCCCTCAACAGGGTCCTACCCTCCTCCATTGTGACAATCGTAGTGCCATTCAGATTGCTCACAATGATGTGTTTCATGAACGTACAAAACACATTGAAAATGACTGTCACTTTGTTCGTCACCACCTCTAAGCAACACCCTCCTCTTACGTTCTGTTTCTACTATTGAACAACCTGCGGATATCTTCACCAAAGCCTTGCCATCTAATCGATTCTGTCACTTACTTACCAAACTCAAGTTGATCGCTACTCTACCACCTTGAGTTTGAGGGAGGGTATTAATGTAAATTCTGTAAATTAGGCTAATTACATTACATTAGGCTAATTATATTACATTCCTTAGTTAATTTGTGCATTAGAGTATTTATGCATAATTTTCATACTCTTGTATAAATACAGAACTTTGACCAATAAACAAAACAAGGAATATTCTTCAGCATATTCTCCTACATTTTCAATGGGTTTCCAAAATTCAAAAGCATATAACTCGTTGTTTTTTCTCACTACCTTTGTTGATATCATTTTAGTCCCCATCTATGTTGATGATATTCTTGTGACAGGTTCCAACAACACTCTGATTAATAAATTTTTGGTTCAGCTCAGTCACACATTTTTCCTCAAGGGCATGGGAGACTTGCACTACTACCTTGGTGTTGAAGTTCACCGAACAGAGTAAGACATCTATCTCACCCAAACCAAGTACATCCTTGATCTGCTTGAACATGTTGACCTTGCTCATATTAAACCATGTCCCACACCAGCTATTACTGGTAAGCAGTTATCTCTATATGATGGAATTTCTATGGAAAATTCTACTATTTATCACAGTGCTTTAGGTTCCCTTTAGTATTTAACCCATACTCGACCTGATATCGCCTATATTGTTAACAAGCTAAGTCAGTTTCTCCAAATCCCACTTTCGTACATTGGCAAGTCGTTAAACAAGTTCTTCTTTATCTTAAGGGTACATTATACTATGGCCCGTTCTTACAAAAATCAGAGAATTTATCTCTTATTGCCTACACTAATGCTGATTAGGCTTGCAGTCCTGATGATTGTAAATCTATTGCTACACATTGTATATTTCTTGGGTCGTCTCTTATCTCTTGGGCTTCTAAGAAACGACATCTTGTTGCTCGTTCTAATATTGAATATGAATACCGGTCCCTTGCTCATACTGCTGATGAGTTAAGTTGGGTCATGTCTCTTTTATCTAAAATTGATTTTAGTCCATCCAAAGCTCCTATCATCTGGTGTGATAATGTAGGTGCCCTTTCTCTGGCTGCTAATCTTGTGTTTCACTCTAGAAGTAAACATGTTGAATTGGATATTCATTTTGTTCGGGATAAAGTTCTCGCTAAGGAGCTGGATGTTCACTATGTGCCTTCTCTGCACCAGCTTGCCGATGGCCTCACTAAACCTTTACCTGAGACACATTTTTGTGATATTCGATCCAAACTTGGTGTGATTTCATCACCCTCTCGTTTGAGGGAGGATGTTAGAACAAATCTGTAACGATTCTCCTTCTACTTTATTTTCTGTATTTGTATTTATTTTGGTCTTCCCTTTTCCTTAAATATCAAATCTGTAATGATTCTATTTTCCTTTACCTTTTGTATTTTTATTTCCTTTCTTGTGAAAGTCATGTCTATATATATTTTGTATCTACCATTGGTTCATACACAATAAAGAAGATTACTTTGTGCCCTCTATTTTTTATCTTCTTTTCTTTCCAGCTTCCTTTCATTCTTTTATATTTTTTCTCTCTGCCTGCATATGATGCAAGCCTCAAATCCTGGGGCTTTCTTTATGCATGAGGGAAAAATGGTTGTCACGACCTCCATCTTCTTTGATTAAGGCTGTGGCGAACGATTGGACAAAAATATTATCTCTATTTCTAGGGCTATAGTTATGCCCTAGCTAGTTGTGAGTTTCGAGTCCACGTTCATATTCAATCTTGAGTTTTTTTTTTTTTTTTTTTTTTTTTTGTATATCATGTCTGTTTCGTGTCAATTTGACCTTTATATCATTCTTTGTTAAAAATTTGAATTAAAAACTTGAATTTGTTCCTTTTTGTTAATGAAATGGTTGGATTTCTCCTGGTAGTCACATACACATACATAATAGAACTAGCTAGAATAAGTTTGATTTGGCTTTTAAAATTCTTAATATCATCTTTGTTGTAGTAAATCAAAAGACAATTTAACTGTGATAGCATTAAAACTAAGAAATAGACAATAGTAATGGCATCGGGAATTGGCAAAAGATTGTCGATGCATTAATACATGCGTCTACACCGCTTGAACGGCATCGAGAGTTGGCCTTTAAAAGCCCTACCACATCTGCGAAACACATTTCTGCAAAGAAGGGCTTTGTTTCTGAGAAACTTTTCAAAGAAGGGGAGGCTAGGGAAGGGTTTTCGGTGTCGTCGTTGCAGTCCCACCCCTATCTCTTTCGATATGTAATATTAAACTTTAATTGATTTTATGTGTGCTTTGTCGAACTTAGGGTATTGCTTCAATTTCTTTAAATTATTCAACTGCTTTTTCTTCTCTCTCTTTGCTTCCTTAATTTCATCCCATGAAAATGTAATGTAAAATCAATAAATGTTTTCCATATCCTTCAAACTAGTAGCTGAATATATGCTTTGCGCTTGCAGTACTTGTTGTTCACTATTGAAGATTATTAACAAGTAGGGTTTGGGTTCTAAAGTAAGTCGTACATTTTCAGTTTTGCAGAAACTTTTTGTTGCAGTGGGTGATTTTTAGGGTATAATTGTTGGTTCCATAAGAATTAAAAGTTTCGGACGACTGTGATTTTGATCTTAAAGCTCGTCCTCCTGAAGGGCAGTAGAATGATGGCATAGTTTCAAACTGATAATGAAAATTTAGATTTTTTAGTTCTATGTCATGACATATGGTATTGGTCTCTGTTCAGCGAATGTTTGTGTTCTAATGGTTTCACAAACAAGTTGATGAAAATAAGTTGAAATATCTGTTTTCTGAGTTGTTTCTTCAATTTCTTCAATTTCATCTGCAATTATCCTACTTAATTAAAGATAGTTATCAAAGTTTTCAATTGCTTGAATGTGCAGGTTTTAACATATTATAAAATTTTTAACTTCCTACTTAATTTGATCTAACCCTTTTAACGATAAAAAATTTTCAACTTCTTGAATGGGCATGATGGCTCTCATGTTCTTAAAAGAGTTTGAAGACCAAAGGTCCACTAAAACTATTGTGGGAGAGATCAATAATCCGTAAGTTTGAGAAAGAGTTTGGTAGAGATCAATAATCCGTAAGTTGGTGTTTTTATAGGTGACTGTCCTATTTATATTTTTCCTTCTTTTAATTTAAGTATTTTATCTCTCTACTTTCTAACTATCCTTACTACATTAAGAGTTTGGGAGAAGAATCCTTTTTTACAATTATACCCCTTACAAAATTTTATATTTATAATATAGTCATATATTTTAAAATAAATATTAGTTATTATTTATTTTTTTAAAAAAATTCATTTATATGAAGAAAAAAGGAGTTCTATTCACTGAGTTTTCTAAAAAAATTTACAATATTATCGTGCCAAATTTTAAAATTACAACAATGTTATTCTAACAGTTATTAGTTATTATTTAAATTATATAAAAAAAGTCATTTATATGAAAAAAACATCCTTATCCTTACTATTATTCAATAAATTTTCTAAAAGAGATTTATTAATTATGTTATTTTTAATTGATTTATTATTTATTTTTATTTATCTAATATTCAAAAATAAAATCAATATTAACTTTCCAGTTTATTAATATTGATTTTATGCTTTTCAAATTCTTTAATTTCATTGTAGAATATAAAAAGTTTTTATCTATTTACTTCAATAATTTAATTTCTAAACATGGTGAATTTATATTTAATAATGAGATCTCAAAAGACTTTGTAACCTTTTAATTTCTTCAACTATGTATAAACTTAAAGAAATATAAATTGATTATTTACAACTAAATTTCAGTTTATAATATTATCCTATATTTTAAAATAAATATTAGTTATTATTTAATTTTTTAAAAAAGAAAAAAAATCATTTGTATTCAACATTAGCTACAAGAAGTAATGGTTCTGCCAATGCAGTAATGCGTCGTCAAAAGTAAAAAAAATGCATAGACAATGTTTACGCCTATGCAGAAAAGAACATCGACATGAGCGTCATGTGTGCCACGTCGTCAGAGAAAATGTCGATGTCCAAACAAGACGACTTTGGCATAGGGTTTTGGGTGACGCATGATTCGTCGACATGGTCAACACATCGATAGTAAGCTAATGTCGACATCGGATCAAAGCGTCGATAGTAGTGTTATGTCGCTGTCTGATCCACACGTCGACAATATAGTATCGGCGACATCAATAGGTATGCCAACTTAAATGGACGATTGATGCAACATCGACATAGCGTGGCATGACGCCCGTCGTTAGAGGCATCCATTCTAGATGCATCTGGTGCGTCAGAAAAACCTTTTTAATATTCTTTTTAAAATTTTTATTATTTAATTTTTAAAATTGATTCAAATTCTAAAACAAGACAAGTAATGTAAAATTAATTTATATTAAAATTAATTCAAATATAAAAAAAGTACAAGTTTGTAGTTCGGGAAAGTACATGAATAACCTAAACTAAAAGTAAAAAAACTAAAAAACATAATCTAAGCGGTGCAGATGCAATTTTCTCATGTTTTCAAACCTACAATAGCACAAAATTAAGTTTAAATATATATCACCAATAAGAAATTAATGAACGTAAAAGTAAAAAATTACGTACCTCAATGAAATCAGATCCTCTCGCTGTCAAGCATTTTCTTAGTGCTTCTGGTTACTTTCTTCTTCTATTTCTTGAAGACGAGCTTTTAGCTAGGTAACCTCTCTTGCATGCATCTCTCACTCGTACGATGTAGATGAACAACTGCCAGCAACGTGTACGAATTTTGGCCAAAGGCCTCAACCAAGACATTTTGAGTAGCCTTGTTGTCTATCCAAGACTGTCTCCCATATCTCGCCCCAAGAGAGTGGTTGAGAACCCTCTAGAGTGTGTTGGCACTAGTACAAAAGTGGTCTACAACGACAGTTATTTACTGTCGTAAACGAATTTCGCGACAGTTATTTTCAGTCATAGAAGCGGGAGTCATGGAAAGTCCTTCGACGACAGTTTTCGAAAACTGTCGCAATAGGTTATTTTATGACATGAAATAAATGTCGTTAATAATCAACATTCAACGACTTCAAATAACTGTCATAATCTATTTTATGACATTCAATAACTGTCATCATTTCTTTATTAACGACAGTTAACTAAATGTCACGAATTCATTTACTGTGACATGTATTAATTGTCATGAATATGTTATTTGCGATAGTTTTTTTTGTAAAAATGTCATTGTTTAGTTATTGACGACATTTTTTTCCAGTCAACGATTGTGCAATCGTGACAATTTTTCGATAACATTAAATGTCATTGTTTTGCTATTGACGACATTTTTTTGCAGTCAAATATATTGCAATCGTGATAGTTTTAAACTGTGATATACTATAGTTTTTTCCTGTTCTCCATGCAGCTCCACCATTACACGAACCATTTGAATGACAATAATGTAGCTGAGAATGACAAATTTGAATTTATACAAGTTTCACACCAATGTACAAAAAAATAGCCAACACTTTAATATATATACACTATAATACAATTTATAATATTTGTACATCTTAATACAAGTTTCAATAATCCACATGTACGGAATCCTAGCCCTTAATCAAAAAATATTTTAAATAGCATTAGAATACATCTAACAAGATTTTCTGCAGAAGCATAAACGACCAACCGAGAATGTTCGTCTCTGGAAATGTTCTTTGAAAGAAAACTCATGAAGTTGTCGACTCCAGTTGAACCTACAAAGACAACATGAATATAAGTATCCATAACACATACGTACAGTCAATGAATAACTAAAGATGACTACAAGAAAGAAACATAATATTTAAATCAAGAATAACAAAAAGGGGTCTAGCTTAAGCCCTAGTCCAAGCCAGCATGATCAACCTCAATTAGAGCTAAGATCAAGTAAAAAAAAGTTCCTAACTTTACATCTTAAACTAAAAAAAAAGGTGTACTTGGCCTCGACCTTGGTCAAGATTGACCCTAGAAAGGGGTACATAGTACATCATAGCTAAATGAACAATAGAAAGACACTTGTACAAATTTAAAATGTTCAATAGATGAAATAAAAGCTACATGATTATTAAAAAACGACACCTGATAAATTGGCATGAATAACAAATTGGTCAAATAACAAGAACCAAATAAAAGAACGAACAAAATTCTTGAAAACAAATTGGCATGAAGAACAAATTGGTCAAATAACAAGAACCAAATAATTTACGACACCTGTAAGTAGCTCCCACAACACTATCCAAAGCTATAAACATCAGCTTTATGATCGTACGGTTTGTGCTCAATAACCTTGCAGTCACGAACAACAAACATTCAGAAGACAAACAAGGAGGAAAAACTACCATCCCAATAAGGAATAGCAATGCATCTACAAACAAAGCACCTAAATGCAGGATAATATTTTAGTATTGATGAATGATATGCCAATATCATTCCCTCTTGAAATAGAGAGCTATCAAGACTGTGAAAACTTGCCTTCAAAAAGTTCTATGATTCCAAGTCCAAAGTTATATAAATAACTACTCTGAAGTATATTAACGACAATAAATCATCAATGACAATCCAGATGAGAAACAAGTTTCTATCTTCTTTCTTAGTTCCTTTCCAGAATTCTTAATAACTATTGCACATCTGAAAAACTTCCTAGGAATGGATTGATGTTCGAGCCATATTAGTGCAATAAAGACAAAGTATTGCATGGAAAAGACTACAAGTATTGTCTTTAGATCTATCCAGAAATCAACATGATTCTGTAAGCAGCAGATCAATGGTTATGAAATGAAGATACATAATATTGCCATCAAATTGAATACCAGTAAGCATGCTTTTAAAACTAATAGGAAACAGAAGAGTGTGTCAAAATGACTTGGTAAGTTAATAAGCACGTCTTATTGATCAACTCACGAAGTAAATGCAAAAGTTTTATTTCTTCTTACCCCATATTCATCCATCAAAAGATTTGCAGCTTTTAGATCTCTATGGATGATATTCTTTTGATGCAAATAGTCCATTCCCTTCGACACATCAACTGCCACTCTTAGTAAGGAAGGAAAACTAAGAACGGCCTTTTGTTGATGTAAAAAGTCGTGTAAGCTTCCACCAGACATGTACTCTAACAATCATGGGAGATTAATTTACACAGTTATAATATAGGCAAATCTCATCAGCATTATATCAACAAAATGTGTAATAATTAGGTTACCTGTAACAATGAAAAGGCTTGGAGGCCTGGTAGATGCACCAATAAATTGGACAACATTCTTGTGCCGAAGTTTTCTACAAATTTTAGAAACAAGAGGGTGAAACGGATGAACTACTAAGGGAGTGAAGGCCTAGATTGTTGACCACCAACAGGTACTTTTTTACCCAGGTAAATTGAACTTAACATTAGTTTCGATGTTAAAGAAGAAAGATAAACTAATGATATAAATAATGTGAAAACTACCTATGCCCCAATAATATTTATAGGATTAATGTAACACCTTTTGGCGATAAGACAACCAAACTAGCAAACTATGAAATTGCGATAATCACTTTTATAAGAAGAAAATATATACAAGAGACAAAGATAGAAAGAATTAGAGAACAGATAGCAGCATTGTGGAAAATTAAACTGTGATATAAATACCTCATGATATGAATTTCTTGCTTCTCAGTATGGAAAATGCAAGGTGTGAATAGAGGATGCCTTTTCTATATAACTCAACTAGTTAGAATTCAAATAACATCTGAGGTGAAGTATAACCATCCTCAGGAATGTAACCTTTAACAAGAATATTGGCAGCTACCTGAATCTTTGATATTTCTTCTGCCAGTATATCTTTTAGCTGCTTGGTATCCTGTAATTTCAACACTCCATGTAAAAAATCAATTCATGGATGGTATAAATAATATTTTTTTAAGAAAAAATAGATCAAGACCATTCTGAACTGAAAAAATATCCAATGTCCTGCCACAACCCATTCAATGTCGTGTGAAAATGAGAAAGAAAAGCCTTGGAAGACTATATTACCTCAATTACCCAACCATCAACTACAAAAACATCCAAGGAAAAGCCATCTGTTGTTGAAAAAGCATGTGCTTCTTGAATATTCAGCCCAATCTCAGAAAGTAAGGACGTCAACTGAAAGGTAATTTCTGCTATGAATGTCTCACATATAATAAAAAATTTAGCTAAGTCCAATAAATCATATTCGGTATTTACAACTAATTTTCTTCAAATAGTTGTGCTACAAACATGAGAATGTTACCAAAAGCATAAACGCTTAACTAAGAACATTAGTTCCTCCAACTATAATGACCCTTCTACTATGATGAATTACTGCTTCAAGCCACAAATTATTTTTCCTTTTCCTTCAGAACCACATCTAAGAAGTATAGCATCAAGAAGGACAAATCAGCATAACATAAAAATAAAGATAAACTTTTCCTCTTCATCAATCCTGCTCAATCAGCATAACATTAACATTAGTTTCGATGCTAAAAATAAAGAAAAATTACACCGTCGTTAAAGCGGCAGTGTACAACGATACAAGAAGACGGAGAAAACACGATGAACGGATTCAAATTCCAAGTAAAGAGGCGAAAAAGGTTTCAGCCCATAGCCATGACATCTCATTTGGCCTTGATTTCCTAATTCGAACGAACAAAAATCAATCAAAAATCAACCAAATGCTTCATTGAGGCATTTCATCAAACACATTGTAAGCTACCAAAATGTTTCATCACCAACCTACACAAATTCTTGAAAAAAGAAAATAATTTTAAAGATTGCAAAGAAATCGGCACTAGCCATGACATCTCTTTTGGAAATGAGAAATTGGGATAAGATCTTACCGGCAAAACAATACAATGAAAATGGGATAAACTGAAACTCACGAAACAATCCAATGGAGACAACGAAGAACTTCATAGAGAGAGAGAGAGAGAGAAAGAGATAAGGAAGAGAAGCTTACCGGCGGGGAGGGGTGACGACCGACGCCCACGATTTGAAGCTTCGGGTTGATTGGAGAGGTTTGGAGAAGACGGGGTGGTGGCGACGGTTGGTGGAGAAGTTTCGACGGACGGGCAGGAGGGGGGTGGTGGTGGCGACGGGACTTCAGACGGTCAGAATTGGGAGAAAGCCGACGGACTTCACGCGGATGGGAGGAAGAAATTGGGGGAAATTTGGGGGAAAGTTAGGGCACGCGGATGGGAGGAAGAATTTGGGGAAAATTTTGGGGAATTTGGGTTTTTTTAAAAATATAAATATGTAAATTTAATTTTTTAAATATAAAATAATAAATTTTTTAACCCTAACATTCTATGACATTAAATAACTGTCGCGAAAAGTGTTTCCAAAAAATTCCGTCTTTTCCCGCCAAAAACGCGAAATTTTCTATTTTGTGACATTTTTTTTTTCATTCATTTTTTGAGATATATAACTGTCATAGTAGACAGGTTTTCTTCTAGTGTGGGACTAGAGTTCCAGAATTTTATTATGTAATAAATTTTTTATTAATTAAGTAAAACGTGTAAATTAAATATACGTACAAAATAAAACAAAACCATAGCAAAAACTTACATGAACATCTGCAACCATTGATGAAACAAACTAGCCACTCCGAGTGTGTGTTTCCTTGAACAACTCCACATGGTCGATTAGATGTTTCCGTAAATTTTTGCCTATATCTAAGGAAACAAATGAAAGGGTTGAATCTCTTCTCTCTATTTTGTTCTAGGCTCTCACCTAAACCTCAAGGTAAGGGAGAAGGATGGACAATGTGAGGAACTTTGATTTTCCGGCCAATTGTGCACACCTAGTTCAGAAGTGAAAAGTTGTATTTATATACCAGAATTGATATGGATTGACGTTGACAGGACAACACATGCCATTAATATTTTTGAAAAGTTGTAGATGTGATGTGTAGCCTGTACTAGTCTTTTTCTGACTTTCACCAACCCCTTCTGTCTGCTAGGTTTAATTGCTTAACATGCATTTTCTCGTGCTGAAGTGGTTGGCTAGGTCTCCTTGGTGCATCAATGCTATTCGTTGAGCTTCATTCTTCTTCGCTTAGAATCCTGCAACAGGAGCATTGAAATGTAATAACACATGGATGCAGTTTTTTTGCATTAAGCTTTTCACATAGTAACCAAATCACCTACTTTTTTTTCTTTGTTTTCTTCCATTTTCATGCGATAGAACTTCATTATTTTACTTAAAATGCTACAATAACTTTTATTTCTACAAGTTATCAGTATGTCCTTTTAATTTCTTTTATAGATCTAGTATTTTTGCCTTCTTGGGTTGATTTTGGTAGAAATTTGGTATCCACTTTGAGATTTTATATTTTCTTAATTCTTTTATTTTGTTATATATGTGTGTATTATAGCTACTAGCTAAAAATGTTTGTGTACGAACATGATTTGTTGTTTTTATAGGTGGCTATCGTATTTATATTTTGCCTTCATTTAATTTCTATATGATCTCTCTACTTTGTAACTATTATAGAAAAGACGTGTACTTGTTTGAAGAAAGGTTTGTATTGAACATTTTAGACATTTCACACACGTCCAAAGTTGCTTTATAGTATTGAACTCCTCATACTACTCCATAGAAGCTTTTGTTGTATCAAGTCCATTAGGCTTGGTATTGTAGTGAAATGACTTGATAGGACATGCCCTAGAGGCTTAGAAATCCTTACCACCATCGAGAATGCTCTTAATGGATACATTTTAGTTATGTTTATATTTATGTCTTAATTGGAGAAATTATTTTGACTAGAAGAACTCGTAAAGAACAAATATTTAGAAGACACCATTAAAGTGTTCTTGAAAAAGCTTGTCACTATACTTTAAGAAGCTTACGAGAGTTTTTCTTAGAAAATAAATGATTGAAGAGGGATAGAGAAACATTTGTTAAGTTCTTGTTTGGATTTGAAAAAGATAATTAAAGAGGGAGAATTAGAGAGCCTAAATAAAAAATACCTTTATTTTAATTTTAAGTTACAAAAACCTAAAATTAAAATAAAACAAAGCCTTTTTTTTCAAAAAACAAACAAACTCCCAACGTTGTCATCGACGTCATAAGTGTAGTCATAATTGCTGACACCATCAATGACTAACTCCCGACACTTCTTTTCACGACATTGGGAAAACATCTCCCAATGCATTTTTCCCAACCCGACTCTTGACGCTCATATATGCATTAGGAGATCCTTTCTGGATCTCTCGACATATTTTGATATATTTCTCGACAATTTACTGTGTTGGGAGATACAAAATTTTTTGTAGTACGCATTTAGAATATTTAGAAAAATAGGATAATTTTTGAAAAATTATTGTAAGTGACAAATTGGTCACATATTTACAAAATATAGCAAAGTTTACCTTGAAAGATAGATAGAATATAGATTTTGTTTTTTTTTATAAATATTTTGGTTCATGTTTCTATATTTGAATATGCTTATTTTTTTATCACAAATAATTAAAATGGTATTTTATATGCAACTGAATATGATGAGAATGTTGAAATGGCTATAATTATATTGATTTATAATCAATGCTTCAATTAATAATTAATAATATTATTATTATGATGGTTATAAACTTTGTAACCGTTTTATGGTTATAATGATATATTTAATTCATTAACCAATATAGATAAAAACCATTATTTTTATATATATTTGATTCTGAAAATGAAAAGTTGTGGAAGTGTTCTTTTTCTTTCCAAAAACCCTGAAGCAAAATTTTGTCTGATTCCATTCCTTACTCTCGTAAGTGCACGCTTAAGTTGGGAAGTTGTGTTAATCTTGGGGAGCAATCGGCATATGCGATTTAGCACCGAGGTCGCACCCAAATTTTTCTTTCTAAGCAATGGTTCGACAAGGCACAACATCGATCGACATTTGTTTGTAACAATTTGAAAGCAAGATTTTAATCGATTTATTCTCTTTTCATATTTCAATCACTTCCCCACCCATGGCTCACATTGTTGTCGAAGTATTTTTTAGCAAAAGATATTGTTGTCTTTGATGAAAAACCATACCCCGCCGCAGAAATTAGGATTTCCACTTTTTGGTACTTATTCGTAAAATTCAATATAATCGTTTCCAAGCCCTAAGATCACATTCTTCCTCCTCCACTACTGCCATTTCTCGCAATCCTTACTCTTTTCACCCGTATATTCAATTTGATTCCTTATTCTGACCACCGCCAATTGAAAATCTCCTCAACGATGGCGAATCTCAATCGATTCTTGATGATGATCTTGCTGCTAGATTCACTGCTCTGAAGGCATTGTTGCATTCCTCGACTACTTTGCCTTCATCTTTAAGACCTATTGATGTTGACAAGCATTCAGAAAGATAAAGATGGTGCCTATACAAGTGGAGGATGGAAGAGTGAAGATGGGAGACTTAGTTGGAGTGCTTCAATAATCAGACCACCGCCACATCACCAATCAACTATGGAGATATCACTGCGAGCCCAAGACTTTTTGGAAATCCTTTATTGATGCTAAATACACCATCTCTGTTGTTGGCAATATTCCTGTTATAGGAAAATACAGCAGCACAAACGTCCTTTAGAGGTCTATATGTAAAAAGCTTGAATGGTTTAATAGCACTTAATGAAAAATAAACAATGGCAAATGTTTATCTTTTTGGCATGGTGATTGGAACAATGATAATCCTTTAAAGCTCAAGGCTCCTAGACTTTTTCCTCTTCAATGACTAAGGATGGATCTATTGCAGACGCCTGGAATGATGATTACAATGATTGTGACATTAAAGCTAAAAGACCTCTTAATGAAAGAGAGATTAGTCTTTGGAACAACATCAAAAGAATCTCTCCTAATTATTTCCGAACATAGAGGTATGGACTTTCCTGTTTGAAATATAAATAGCAATGGTGCTTTCTCAACTATGTCTGTTAAATCTGCCATTTTTTTATCCAATACATCGGCTGAAGAGTCTTCCCATTTCAAACATTTGTGGAAGTCCAAAATCCCTAAAAGTGTAAACTTTTCTTATGCTCGATGCTCCACAACGATATCTTTACCTCTGATATGATAAAGAACAGACTCAAATCCATGTGCCTCTTTCCAAATTGGTATGCTTTATGCAAGGCTGAAAATGAAATCATTGATCATCTCTTCCTCTATTGTCCCATTGCACAATTACTTTGGATCAGAGTTGGAGTTTTATAGGGGGTTTAGAATGTCTCTATATCTCCCAACAACCTATGTAACAGTATTTTCTCCATCAACATCAACTCTAAAAAAGGTTCCGTTCGTTTTAACATTATGGCGACAGTTTTATGGGTTATTTGGTTGGAGAGGAACAAAAGAACCTTTAACAATAGTTGTCACAATTCCATCAAATTATAGGAAGACATTTGCAATTACACAGGACTGTGGACATCTAAGAGAAAATTCTTCTCTAATTATTCACTCTCTATTATCTCTCTAATTTCAATGATTTTTATGATTGTACGGGCTTATATCTAGCCCTTTTGTGACTTTTGTACCCTTTGTGCTTTATTGAATATATCGGGTATGATAAAGGTGCTAAAAGGGTGCCTACCTAGTGGAAATTCTTGGATGCACCTACTAACCTAAAGTGGTATCCTTTTAAAAAAAACTGAAACTCAGGTTGTCATACCAAATGATGGTGAGGATCCTTTGTCCTATAAATAGGCAATGAATGATGTAGACAAGGACCAGTGAGTCAAAACCATAAACCTTGAAATGAAACTTATGTACTATAATTTAGGAGCTTGGAGATCTACCTAAAGGGGTGAAACCTATAAGATATAAATGGTTCTATAAAAGAAGGAGAGATTCAACTGGAAAGGTACCGACCTTCAAAGCTAGGCTTGTAGCAAAAGGCTATACCCAAATGGAAGGGGTTGACTATGAGGAAACTTTTATCCTTGTTGCTACAATAAAGTCTATAAAGATTCTCTTGTCCATAGCCACATTTTATGATTATGAGATATGGCAAATGAATGTCAAGACTATCTTCCTGAATGACAATCTTGAAAAGAGTATCTTTATATCTCAGCCTGAGGGGTTCATAACCTAAGGCCAAAAGCAAAAAGTTTACAAGCTGAATCGATCCATTTATGGGTTGAAACAAGCATCTAGATCTTGAAACATTAGGTCAGATACTGTGATCAAATCTTATGGTTTTGACCAAAACGTTGATGAATCTTGTGTATACAAGAAAATCAACAAAGGTAAAGTAGCTTTCTTAGTACTTTATGTGGACAATATCCTCCTCATTGAGAATTATGTAGGATACCTAACTGACATTAAAACTTGGCTAGCAATCCAATTCTAAATGAAATATTTGAAAGAGGCACAAAAATGTTCTTAGGATCCAAATCCCAATATGTTCTTCCTATTCTCTGTAATTCTCTGTATTTTTTAAGCATCTTAGCCATAAGAAAATTAGTTTATGTAATTGTTTTGCCAATGTACTAGTAATTTTAGGTTCCTAATTAAAATGAGTTTATGGTTCTGATAATTTTCACTGTGTTTGGGTTCTTATCCCTTCACTCCCAACTATCAATAGCTTCAGGTTCACACTGATATACGAGTTGAAGGTGGTTCCTTCTAGAGTTCGAATGAACTATTTGACCATCAAATCTCCTCGCATACCAATAGTTTCACATGTTTTGATGAAGTGAGCAACATGTTTTGGGTTGCCCTTTCCATCAAACTGTTAGAATTTTGATGGCCGACATCCATTCGACATTCTAAACATATTGTCAATCATCTTCGTATATGGCTTGGAATACCAAAGGAAAACAGATCCACTATATATGAGTTTTGATGGAATTTGTTATAATTTTCTGTAACTTCTGAACAACCAGTGATTCAATTGAGGTTGAATTTTGTGGTTGACTTTCTTGCAAAACTGCCTTTTGATCTTTGTCATTATTCTTGATGGTATATGTATGACTTGATTTAGCAATGTGCGACTCTCGATGTGATTATTTAGAGATGTAATCTCATAATTCCTTTCTTCAATTATCTTCATGAACATGTTGTTAACCTTCTTTTCAAGCTCTATCAAGAAATCGTCACTTGTATCTACGTCAACCACCATAACTGACATTATATTTGGGTGGGGCATCTCCTCACTTGAGTATTCAGAGGACGAAATGTGTTCATCGATTACAAGATTCTCCTTGACTATGATTCCACCTTTTGGTGGGTTTAACAGTTGTTTCCAAATGTACTTTGCGACCTTAAAGCGTGGCATATCACCAAACTATTGAGTCTACTTTGAGCGACTACGAGTATTTGGTCTCCTGCTAATGTCGCCTAGAGCCTTGAAAGTGTTGCCTTTAGATGCCATGACTTCAGAGAAAGAGATGAAATGTAAAGATGGTCCCACCAAGCATCCCAAACTGTTCACATGGGACTTCCAGAGAAATGTAATTAATGGAATTTGAACTTTGTATTGATTTATAGTGTAGTAGATACAATCTCTAATATTTACTCGTTTGAAGCTCTCTTTTGAATATAAATTAAAACCTAGAACTTCTTGTTCTTCGATCTTTAGGAAGTTGTTGTTGCAAATCAATTTGAGTTTCAATCTTCTAAAATTCAAGAAATGTTTAATCTTCCAAGTGTTCAATCTTTCAAAAAATGGTATCGATAAGAACTTTCACATCTTGAGAGGTTTAGAAGTTGGAATCTTCAATTTTTCGTTCAACCAAAGATATCTCTTCAAAATGACAACACCTATATTTATAGAATTTTTTTATGGACTTTAGGTGCGCTTAAGCCTATTTGCTTGTTGGACTTGGGCTTGAGCCCATTTCCTCGTTGGGCTTCGGATAATAGAAATTTAATTACCCAAATCAATTCAAATTATAATTATCAACATGAACTCGATTTTTCTGTGACGACATGGTAAGATTTAATTGGCCAAAATTTTTTATTCAACACATTTATTCAAAATTAATTTTATTTATTTGTCAAACACTAAGAGTTTGTTTGAATTGACTTGAAAAATATTTTTTTAAAAAAACTTATTTTTATTTAAACTCTTTTGATAAAAAAATATTTATAATATATTTCAAAAGTTATTTTGAGTGGCTATTGAACACTTTAATATTTTCTAAAATGATACTTAATTTTTAAATTAAAAAGGGATATTTTTAAAAATAATAAAATAAATTAAAATATTTACAAGCTATAGCAACATTTTGGAGTCTATGACTGATAGTCTTATATTATTATAGCATAGTAATGACTATCAATTATAAAATTTATTATATATTGTATATATTCTGTAAAGTCTGCTCTTTTTAAAAATTTCACAACTTAATGAATTATAAACACCTTACAATTTAAAAAAAAAAATTGATAGGAATAAAAGTGATTTTAACATTGTCAAAATCAATCATAAATACACTAATTTGACGTTTTTGAAAAAACCACTTTTTAAAAGACAGAATACAAAATTTAAGCATTTTATATTTTGTTAACTTAACAAATTATATGTTAGAAACACACACAAAAAAAAAAAAAAAAAAAACTTCAAAGTAATGTAATAAAAGTGAACCGAAGCGAACCGGTGTTCGGTTTAAGGTTCCATATAGACCAGTAAAGAGATGACTTGCAGAAGCACTAAACGACATCGTATTCTTGCCGCTCCTCTCGTTACGGTTTCTTTCGCTTTTGTTTGTTCATTCTCATCGGCGATCTTCAGTTCCCAAGCACCACTTTCTGATTCCTTCTCGCAAGGTACGCTCTTCAATGCCTTCTATATCGTAATTGTTCGTAAATATTCTGTTTAAGAAGTTAGATCTTTCTTAGAGATGTTTCGTTTGCGAATTTTCAAGCTATTAAACAAGTTGAAACGATGGAATTTTTGGTCATAGGTGTAGAGAAGTTGCAAAATGGAGGAATTTCTTGTGGCAGTTCTCTCGATGCTTCTTGTTGCTGCATTGGTTCCTCTGTTTCTGTGGCGACGCTATCAGGACTCCCGCTCCGGTCATGCACACGAAGATGAAGATCAGGTGTGGTTTTGGAGGATGGCTGATGAGTTCTTTGAGGGTTTATTTATTTGTTTTGTATTGAAATGGTATTGTCTTGGTTATCAATCTGTTTCGAAGAAAGGGTGTCGGGGGTTTTTACTTGGTTTTTGGAATCTTTCAGGTTCCTCAGAGAGAAACGGTGGTTCGTGCTACTGGTGGTGGCCGTCGTATGCGCCGGAGACCTGCTATGGCTGCTAGTTCGTCGAATGCAGAGGCAAGTCTGGAAGGTTTGTATATCAATTAGCTTTCTAAGTCTTTTTTTTTTTTTTTTTTTAATTTCATTAGTTTGTTATGTTGTTAATATCAATTGTAAGGGAGTATGGGGGCCATGTAGCTCAAGCTCGATTCACTTGGAAACTCTCCAATCAGTTGATTGATGTGTTTTAAATTAAAATGAAGTGTACACGACTGCATGCCACATCTGAATTGGTTAAGTAGTTGTAAATAGTAATCACTTAATTTCCTCCCTTCCAAATTTCTTCAAGTTTAGATTCAAATGTCGATATGCACTGTTAAAAAAACATTGAATTATGACCAAAGACTACTAAAAACTGGGACGGGAAGTAGCTAAAGGGAGATCACCTACCTACTGCCTTCCGTTCCATATCCATTTCATCCATATGGTATATTTAACATAACGTGTTGCAGCTGCTTGGATTTATATCTATATACACATAGATAGATTATGTTTATCTAGACATCAAGTGTACAGATTTTGTACGAGCTTGTCAATCCTTACCTCATAACAAAGAAGGTGAATGAGAAATTGATGGCTGTTGACCGCATGTTATTGGTATATTGAGCAAAAAGAACTTAAATATAGAGGTTTTTATTGTAATAATTAGCCAATACGGAGTTTGAAAATGCTTGGAATAACCAATGTGTGATTTTAACCAAGAATTTATTATTTTGAATATGGCAACTCTTTAACAATTACTCCTGATTATACAGATAATGCTGATGGAAGTGATGATGAAATTGTGGCTGAAGAATACCATGGAGGAAGAGTGTTGAAGAAGAAAGAAAAGAAGCGACAAGAGCGGGAGGCACAAAGACAGGTAACATCGCAGTGTGGCTCTTAGGTGCAGAAAAATGCAGATGTCTTAGGTTCTTAGATTCAATGTATGGCTCTTATAGTCTTCTTCTTTTTTTCCCACAATTTTTTCTTACACTTTGTCATCTTTTCTACTCATGTTTTTGAAGGCTGAACAAGCTTCACGTGACTCAAGGTTGACAAAACAAGATCGTTATGCAGAAATACGGAGGAAAAAAGATGAGGAGCGTGAAGAGCAGGAACGGTTACTGGTTAGTTAATCAATCATCTTTTGTGTTGAGAATTCTAAGTGCAAAGTAGGTTGGAACTTCTGAGGTTGAGTGGTCTATTTTCTTTGTTTAGGAAGAAGAAGCCAAGGCACGGAAGGCCAAGGAGGAAGAGGCTGCTGCACTTGAGTTTGAGAAGTGGAAAGGGGCATTTTCAGTTGACGCTGAAGGTACAACTGAAGCTGAAGTGGAAGGCGGAAATCAAGATTTGCTGACTGCTTTTGTGGAATATATAAAGGTTAAGCCTGTCATGTTGTTATGAGATGCTGTCTTTTTACCTTATGAGAATTCTACCGTTGGGGACATATTTTTGTGTAGGTTGGGACTGGGAGTGAGACCTGCCCATGAATGACTAAACCTGTCTATGCTTAGTTACTGCCTGTTTAATTTATGTTTTCCCTCTGGCACTTTTTCTGAAACCCTTCGTACATTGTTTTACAGAGTCATAAATGTGTCCCATTGGAAGATCTTGCTGCAGAATTTAAATTAAGAACTCAGGTAACTCAGATTATGGTTGTTGTGGTATGCTTTCAAGATTTAGTTGTGTTCGTAGTTCTTTTTTCTACCAAAAAAAGAAATGGAGTCAGGGAGTTTCAAGGAGAATGATTTCCCACTCTTGGCTTTTTGATTTTGTGTATGTTCTTCCCTCAGTGGTTTTATGCAAATAGTACCTCTATTTATTTCACAGTATATTTCACTAATGCAGGAATGTATTAATCGGATCACCTCCCTGGAGAGTATGGGTATGCCTCTTTCATTTTTCTTCTCTCTGTCCCTCTTGTCTAACCAATGATCATGGATTTGTTTTTCATAATTTCTTGCTAGTTTTTACATTTGAACTTTTGATTAGATATCACGAGTAACGTTAATTTCCATTCCGATTGAACAAATGCATGAATTTTATAGGACGACTTTCTGGCGTTATGGATGATAGAGGAAAATACATATACATATCAAAGGAAGAAATGCAAGCGGTAGCTGATTTCATCAAGCGTCAGGGAAGAGTTAGCATCTCACATCTAGCTAGTAAGTCCAACCAGTTCATTGATTTGGAACCAAAACTCCAGTTGGTTGAGGAAATCAATGTTGAGGAGATAGCTGTCTCTTGATACACGTTAATTTTGAAAAGGAATGTTACACATCAAATAATCATTATCAACTAGTATATATTTTACCCAAAGATCGTGGGTGGAAGTCGATAAATCTTCATCTCTGCACAGGTTCTTCAGAACTATTGTTTTCATGCCTGCATTTTATGCTTGGATTCATCTCGTAATCTCATGCCTAGAAATAGAAGATGATCCATCTGTCAGGTCTTTTTGGTTTTGGAAAAATGGTTGTGATGTATGGGAAACTATTGGAGGATGTTAATAGACAGGAAGTTTTCTGAAGTGAAGCAAATGGTGGTAGCGGGCACTCGAGTGGCTAAACAATTTCGCTGAGAATAGGACTAATGATTCACACATTTTCTTCTTGGTGTACTGTTTTTAATCGACAGAGTTAGATCCGTGAAAACAAATAATTAGTTGTTTGTCTTTGAGTAAGTGTTTTGAATGTTTATCATGTTTAGAATTGCTTAATACGAATGATTGTGATTTGAGGAAATAGTTGAGGTGGCCGGTGGGTCGTAAATTTACTCAAACCCTCACCGATTGCTTTCAATTGGTTCATGTAGTTGTCTTTAAAAATCCTAAAATTAAATGACTTTGGTGGAGTCCATGTAGTTGTCTTTAAAAATCCTAAAATTAAATGGCTTTGGTGGAGTCCATGGTACGGCAAATGGTTCCAAAAGTGCTATTTACTTGTTATTATGATTGATCGTGTTCCCGGGTCTACCTCTAATTCTATAACAGGTGAACAAAAGAAATTTGTACAACTTCAATCTTGTACAATTATTTCTACTAAGAATGTCGTAAAGAGTAAGATGTCGATCCATACAAAATCTATGTTAAGTAGATGTCAAGATTCAAGATTTTGATAAAATGAGTGGTTTGGTAAATTTTGCAAAAGTAAAGCAAGATTGTTTTTTATTTTTGAGATTAGAACATAAAATCTAGGGGTGAAATTGAGTTGGGTTGACTCAATCCAACTCATAACTCGAATTTATATTCCAACCCAATCCATAAAATATGGGTTGGGTTGGGTCGAGTTTTTTTTTCTTTTTTTGTTAACGGGTTGGCCTGCGGAGGAGACGAACGGACAGGTCTCAGAGACAAAGAAGAGTTAGAGATTGGAGACGGAGGAGGGATTGAGATATGAGATCAGCTTGCAAAGGTTAAGATCGAAGACAGACGGAACGGACGGGTCTCACCGTCTCGGGTTTGGACAAAACGGACGGGTCTTGGTTCTGACGAAACGGATCTGAGATGGAGAAGGAGACGCCAAAGAGCTTTGACAAAGGAGGAGACGTTGAAGAGCTGAGACGCCGGAGGAGATGTGGAGGTTGCGTGAGGGAGAGGTGGAGGCAAACAGTTGTGCATGCCTGAGCTGAGACGGAGGAGGAGATGCCGGAGGTTGCATGAGGGAGAGGCGAAGGCAAAAGCAAGGCAACGCGAGGAGAGGCCGAGGCGGAACGGAAGGAAGTGAGGACTGAGTGACACCTAAAAGAAAGCTAATGGTTTTTTTTATTTAAATAATATATATATATATAATATGTATATATATAATATTATATTAATTTGGGTTGGGTTGGGTTGGGTTGAACCGAATTGTTCAATCCTCCAACCCGAGACCCAACCCAACTCGAAGAGAATAAATTTTTTTAACCCAACTCAACCTATATTTTAAACCAACCTAACCCCTATAATATGGGTTGGTAGTTCGGGTTATTCTTTCCGTTTTCTTACCCCTAATAAAATCATTAAAGATGATTCTCTCAATCAACTAAATTAGGAATAAGGTTGATTGAATTGAACTTCCAATCATAGAATTAAAACCGAGAATTGAGAATTCATTCAAATATAAAGAACAAAAAAAACTCTTAATTCATACTAAATTTATTAAGAGCATTTCTATCGTTGGCGGTTTTCATGCCAATTCAAGTTTGCATTAAGTTTTTTAGTGTTTTTTTTGTTGTGACAAACTAAAGATTGGTGAGCCCTAATCTTTATCCTGATTAAAGGTTTGCACCTAATTTTCATGAGGAAAACCAAGAGATTAAGGTTGAGGTTGAAATTCCTAGTACACCATCTCTAGAAAATCTTTCCATCATGGATTCCACTCTATCTTATGAATCTTGTCTTGAGTCAACCAAGGAGTCGACTTGTAAGAGATAAGGTGGAATTTGTGCTGAAATTTGAAGATAGTCAAAAAATAAAGCTTGGGGTGGAACCTCCAATTTCTTGATTTCATGAAAATCGATCTATTTGCCTTAATATTTTCCTAATTTATCATGAGTCATGTCAATATTTTTCTTCTTTTTCTAATCTTAAATCTTATTTTCCTAATCTTTAGTCTTTTTTTATTGTTTAAAAAATGACAAGACTAGTTTTCATGATAGTTAGTGATATTAAACTAAGATATTGTTTGCATTTAAATTTATTTCAATATAATAATAGCTAACTCTAATGTCATTGCATGCCTAGTTAATAGTTAAGTCATGAACGACACTTGTTTGATGTTGGCTGTCTCCAATCACCCTAAAACTGGTATGCCAAAACAAAGGTGTATAATTGGAATGGATAAATAAACTCCAAAGTCTACGTGATAAATTAAACCGATGATAAAAGTTGAGTTGTAATTTGTAAAGAAAATGAATAATTAATAAAATACCAAAGATTTTCCAAATTAATGCCTAATAACAAAAATTACTCAATTACTCATGGGCTCCTCACCGAACAGATTGTTATTTTTTAAATGCAACACCCTTGATACACTACAAGAAATTTGAGTTTTTCAATGCACAAAAATTTATTGAGAAACGAAACGTCGGTCGAAGGGGTTTCTTCCGATGCACCAACTCCAACGTCGAAGGAGGTACTTTTTCCTGATGCATATTAATGCACGTTGGGACTGCCCAGAATAATTAATTATACGATTAGATTTTCTCTGACGTGACGTCAGAAACATCGAAAAAGGATACATATTTCTGATGCATCACTAATGGCGTCGGGAATATGTAGGTTGTCCCGACGTCTACAGTGTCGCGTCGGGTAAGGGGCAAAGAATTAATTGTATTGTTTGTCTTCCTTCGACACGACGTTAGAGACGTCGGGAAAAAGGGTACCTATTTATTGATGTGTTAGGAATAGGTTGGCTATTCGACGTTTTCGAGCAGTGTCGGGAGTTCCTCTTTTAACAAAGCATTCTATTTTACAGAATTGAAAGAGAAAAGAGAAAGAAAATGAGAGAGAGGGAGACCGAGAAGAAGAAGAGATTTCTCACCTCACCGTCGGTCCCCGTTGTTTCATTGTCGTCTTTCACCGCTCGCTGTCGAATATGGGTAAGTAGGATTGTTTTATTTTAGTTTTGATGTAATTTATTTTTATTTAGATTAGAAATTATGATTTGAATTAGTTTTTGTTCCAGGAATAAGCTTTTGAATTAGAAATTATGTTTTAGGAGGGTTTAGGGTTTAAGGTTTAGGGTTTAGGGTTTGGGGTAGCATTTAGTTCAAATTTTATTGTTGTTTATTTTTTAACAGTTTCGTTTGTTAGAACTACTAGGAATTTGTTGTTGATTTCTTATGGCTATCCTGCAATCAATTATGTAGTCTATTCTCTTTAGTGCAAACTTGGTTTAGAATTAATTAGATATAGTAGGGTGTTTGGTTAGTTTGGTTAGTTTGTTCTGGTTATCCTATAGTTAGGTAGCCTTTGTAGTTTGAACTTAACTTCAGTTAAAAGATTGGGAGGATTTGGCATAGCTTATTTATTCATGGAGTAATTAAGTTTAGGGTTTGATAGGAGGAATATAGGACTAATGATCAAACATTTTATGTTTTAGGTCTTTAACGATGGACAATGGTTGGATGAAAGTTAGGAATAAGTTATCGATTGAGTATAGAGAGGGTGTGTCCCAATTTTTAGAGATTTCCAAGTTCCATGTCGATGCTTACAGACGAATAAGGTATCCACGTAAGAGATGTATGCACTAAAATTGGTACTCATTAGAGGGTGTGGAGCGACATCTATTGACCATCAAAATATCCCCCTCCTATACAAAATGGTTGTATCATGGAAAGGCAGTAACTTCCATAGAGGTATTGAATGGTTTGATGAAGGAACCAGTAGTAACCCTTTTCATGAAGGAACTAGTAATAACCCTTTTGATAAAGAAGAAATGTTTGGTAGTTTAACGATTTACAAGCTCCGATTGAACACGAATGAGAAATAGAGGAAGATTTGGAGAATGAGATGCCCTTCAATGTTCGGATAGATATAGAAGAAGAAACAACAAACATATTTTCGGACTTATTGAATGAAGCTCGTAGTGAGTTATACCCCGATTGTTCTGAATACTCTTTCTTGAAATTTTTGGTTAAGATGATGCATGTAAAGGTTTTAAACGGTTAGAGTAACAATTCATTTGACCTGATGTTAGACTTAATAAAAAGTATGTTTTCAATGTGGGTACTAATGTCCCTAGTTTTCTACGAAGCCAAATAAAAATTGCATGACTTGGGTTGGATATGAAGCTATTCATTCTTGTTGTTGACGATAAATGACTTTTCGGTGTATGGTGACTTATCAGGGTGGAGTATCAGGCATGTCCCATATGCATAGGAGATAGATCATCCTTCGGGATAGAAGAAAAATATCTTTCTTGGGACATCGACATTATCTTTCTGAGAAACATGTGTACTAGAGAAGTAGGCTGCACAATGGAAAGGTAGAACGTAGGGCTGCTCAAGTGGTAATGATTGAGCACGAAGTAATAGAACAAATAGATCAATTGGATTTCCCAGTTCTGAGTAAACATCTTGCATTAAAGAAGAAGAAAAGAAAGAAAGCTCTTAATTGGACTAAGCGAAGCATTTTCTTTGAACTTTCTTACTGGTCGGACATCACGTTGTTGAGACAGTTGAGGATGACACTCTGAGCAGACCCGATATCGATCCTAATAGAACTAAGACATGCAAAGCGGAAATAGAATCGAAATTCTACCATAATTGCCCCTAATTAACATGTAACCCTAAATTAATCAATTTAGGGTTATAGGGAATATTACCTTTGAAGCTTTCAAAAATCTTCGATATCTCCTTACCAATTCAATCTGAGACCACCACTAGTAGTCACCAACTATTCTCTGGACAAAGAACCGGGTTGTGGGATCCAATTGGTGTAGAAAATAAATGAGATAAAAGGAAATTGGAAGGTAGAAATTTGTTCGGTTGAGATTTTGGAGTGTAATAAAAAGGTAATTTCTAAAATTACTAGAAAATGACAAAAGTTTTTAAACCATTTGAAAACACCACTATTTATAACCAAATGCAAAAATGCATGTAATTAATTTGCCCAACCTCAACACCTAATATTTCACTAACAATTAGTGAAACTTAGTGGGTTAGGTGTCTGCATATCATGTAGCCACAATCCCACTAAGGTTAGTGGGATTATCCAACAAAATCTTGGATTTTTTCACTTAGTCCAAGGGTTAAATGGTCATTTGACCTTTCAAGTCAAAAGTTAATATTTTGACTTTTTACCATTTTGTCTATCTTGACTAATTTCGACCTTCCGAGTATGAATCCGCATTCATTTTTTTAAAATCCAAATCACATTTGAATATAAGGCCAGTCAAAGTTTGACTTTTCAAAATCAAAAGTCAACATTTTGACTTTTTACAACTTTGACAATTTCTATCAATTTCGAGCTTCCTAATATGAATTTGTATTCATATTTATAGTATTTAAATCTTATTTAAACATAAAGCTCTGTTTCTAGTCAGAAGATCGGCAACTATATCACTATATTTGTCGGTTTCTCTTTATTCTCTCAATTCTCCCAATTCGACTTATTTCATCACACTGTTCTAAGTTTATTATGAGCTATCAGGGGAACCTAATAGACCTATAGATCATGGGCTTCAACAATTCAAGATTAACTAGCTAAACTCTTTTAGACCGAGTTAATCAACATTCTTTAACTAACGGGTCATTTCACTAAAGTCCCGTAGTTGCACTCCCTCACTATAGATATATTTGTGTCCATTTGATAAAACCGTAATCAGTAAGTTAATCCTTCACAGGTTGTTTGTAACCTTGGCTGGGTCAAAATATTGTTTTACCCCCAAGACTACATCTTGCTCCTTAAGTCCCACTAATCCACTATTGAACAATTGGTTTAAGGTCCGACCTATAAACTTAATCCTTCTTGGGCCAATGAGAGGGTAGAGCTCCTTCTTCAAGACTTGGATTCAGTGCTTATTAGCATTATATATATCTAAAAAAAATTGTCGTTGTAGGTGTGGACGTGTTGAAGTATGGTATCCACGCTTAAATTATTTTAATTTCCTTTTTCATGTAATTTTTTTAAACAGTTTTGAAACTGTGTTCTTGTGAGAAACGTTTATTGAATTATAATATAATTTTAATTTTGATATATTATTTACTATTTTGGTTGTTCAGTTTTTATTTAAATTAAATCAAATTGGAATCCAATTGAAACTACAATTGAAACAAAAAATTAAAATTAAAAAAAAAACTCAAATTATTATTCCCAACACACATACTGCATCGAGAAATAGGTCTTCCCACAACGCATGTAAGATAGCATCAGAGATAATTTGCACGATGTAGCATCGGAAAACACCTTCTCCCGACGTCCACAAGGATGTCAAAAGAGTCATATAGGTCACCCCGACACCTTGACGTCGTCTACCAAATGCATATCGAAAAAAGGTCAATCCCGACACATCTTCGGAATGGATCTCTCTACACGAATTTTCTAAGGCCCTTTTCGACGTTGAAGAGCACGTTGGGAAAGATTTTACCGATGCGTTGTGTAATCCTCCCTGATGTCGTACTGCATCGAAAACAACCAAGTTCTTGTAGTCATAATTGGTACATAAAACAAGGTATGAAAAAAAATTAAAATTACTCAATTAAATTCATCGATAGTTTTTGAATTCTGAATCGAATATGACTTGCACGCACGCACAAAGGACAATAAGATTTTACCTTGAATTTTTTCAATGATAGGATGTGTTTGAAAGCTTCCACTGATGGATCTAATATGTTAATTAATAGTAATGAAGTTATTATATAAATTTTCTCCATAATTTCATTGTCTTTGCTCAAAACTAGCAAAGTTCTAAGTGTGAGTCATTATATATTTATTCATTTTTTTCTCTATAATTTTAATTTAGAATGTCGATGTCATTTTGAGACAATTGTTTTCGGTATCATTAAATTCGAAAATGATCGCTCAAAAGAATTTATAGTTACCGAAACCTAGTATACTATGAAAACATAGTAAGAGTAGCAAGTCTAGAATGATTTTTTATTATCTTTTAAATATTTGAAAATTCTTTCAATTTCATTTAGGAAATTCAACTTTGACAAGAATTTAATTTAAGAAAAAATCTAGTTCTAAAAAGCAATAAAAGTGACACAAAAGTGATCACAATCAAGTAAAGACACATGTTCTTAGAATTATAATTTTAAGAATTATAATTTTATGAATGAGTTAGTTACTTTTTAACTTGAATTGTCACACTTCCTCCCGGAGCTCCTTTCCTGAAACCCCTAACATAGCTCCACAAGAGGGTGCGGGACTGATAATTCATTGCCATAATTTGACAACTCTCACCAACCGACTAACTTGCTTGACTAGAGCAGTCATAACACAAATGTATGTTTCGCTTCTACTAACTAACTTAGTCTCTATTAGTTGTAATTTTTATGGTACAATAGCAAAAATGTAAACTTTATAACTTAGTGGAAGCTTAAACATGATATAACCGTACCCCTTTACAAAAAACTAACTTGACTCATATCAAAGGGCTTTAACAACAATAGTAGACATGCTCTCACCCAAAACCTAAACTTACAAAGCTCATATACTAGTCTTAAAGTTTTTTTATTAAACAATATAACTCTATTGGTCTAACAGCAGTAAGCTCAACACTTGAGGATACACAATACATACCTAAAAAGAGAGAAAACATTTGAAAGATTAAGTCGAAAGATTTAGTGAGTGATGATTTTATAAAACATGTAATTCATAAACAATTTGCATAAAACCTTGACTTAAAGAAACATTCAAGTAGTAAGAAATCATTTCATAAACATGATACCTTGTAAACATTAAACATTTGATAACATAACATAAACCTTTCTTGAACTATGGATACATATAATCGAAGCACTACTAATACCTCATCATCATAAGACGGTTGGACATCAAATCACCCCATAATCAAAAGATAATTTTAATTTATAACTTTATTTTATAAAGTTTGATGACATTTTTTAAACTTTGAAAACTTAAGTGTATTTTTTACTATTGATAACGATATTTTTACTTTTTTGTTTTTAAATTTTGAAAGACTATAACTAGTATTTTGACACAAAAAGGTCCATATATGCAAGTGATTGGCCCTGTTTTATAGTACATATTTATGAAGTTATACTCTTTAAACAAAAACTAAAAACCTATAATAATGTTCTCTTCCTCCTCCATTCTATTCTTATCTCCCTCTCATCATAAAATTGAACAAATTAGTTTTGTGGTTCAGCAATTTAGTTTTTATTTTGTTCATATAAACAAACCACAAACCACAAACCGCCATAGAGTTCCAACCACATCGAATAATCTCTTACCTCAACATCAACCTAAATTTTAAAGAATCCAAAATCAACACCATTCATTCCCCTTTTCTAAAAAACATAAAAAATATAAACAATACATAACTCTCTAAAATTTGGGAGAGAGAGAGTATCCGTTAATTAGTTAGGCTCAACTGTCAGTTTCAAACTCAAAAACTTCTTACCCAAATCTAACTTCGAATTAAAAAACAAAAACACAGCACACTTCCAAATCTCTCGCCCACTTTTGCCGGAATTTTTCACAATTCATCTTTTGACTAAGTCGTCTCCGTTTCCAATTACTCTCTTCTCTTCCCCCTATAAAACACCCCAACTTCTCCTCCTCTCTCTCAACGCCGGAATTCGATCATCTGTAGTTTCCGATCATGCCATGTTTGATTCACACACCCTTTTTGCTAACTTTTGTGCTTCTCTCCATCTCCAGCTATGTTTTTCACAAGATTACATTATTGGTGGTGGTGCTAGTGATGGTGGTGGCGACTCTCTGCCTGAGGCAGAGGCACCACCGGAGCAAAATGAATGTAATGGGATATTCTTAACGTACACATTTTTTTCAAGGGAAAAAGAATTTCCACATGTGAAGAATGCTTCTGCCCAGGCTTGGGCGTTCAGAGCTCAGGCAACGTTGTTTGAACGCCGGCACCACGGAGCTGGAGGGTTGGAAGATGTACATTGGGTTTCAACATAGAGAGATTTTAGTGTCGGCGAGTGGGGCGGTGTTGGTGGACGGTTCGGATTTTCCGGCGGATGTGGGGAAAGGGTGATCTTGGCTGGGTACACACAAACGGACTTGAAAACGGCGATAGAAACTGCCGGAGATTATAACCAAATGCAGATGACGATTGATATCACCGGAACACAATTCGGTGTGAAGAAGAATGGAATTCCGATGCCGAAAACAATTGGCCTTGAAAACGAAGGCTTTAAGTGTCCGCAGCCACGCCGTCATCGCAGTAATTATTTCTTGTTTCTCTTTCAACTCTTCAAACCTTTCAAATAACTTTTCTTATTTAAAATAATTAAATGATTTATTGTTTAAATCATTGTTTTCAAATATGAAAAAATAAGCAAAATTTCACTCTATAATAGACTTCCACATTAGCTAATATTTTTGTTTCAATTTTATTATTCAAAATAATTTCTGATTAAATATTAAATTTATTTTGAGTAGTTGAACGCTTTTTTCAATATAATTTGAACGTGTGAAAAATTATTTTAACAATTTTAAAATTGCTTGAAAAGATTTTCATTTTAAGATTTATGAAATTTAACAAACATTTAATAAGTGGACTTAAAGAACTTTGAATTTAGTGTGATGAAATTTAATAATTTTTTATTTTTAATTGTGAAATATTCATTTGGCAAGGAAAACTTTTTGGAATAATAAATTTAAGGAAACTAATAGCATCTCAAATCTTACAAACTATATGAAAACTATAACCAACATACATTTTCACATTTTTTTAATTCTTGAACACAAAATGTAAATTTTACATTAAATAATTTAGTTAATTTTAATTTTTTCACAATGTTATCTAAAATTGAAAATTTTATATTCTATATATATAGTTAGAAGAAACGAATAGTTGGAAAATTAAAAGTTAAAGAATTGAAGTATAGATTTAATTTGAGTTTTCTTTTTTCTTATTAAGAATTAAATTTGAACTTTGGATATTGTAATGATTACACAAACCAAATTTATTTGATCTAAATATCATAGATCAGATGCAAATTTGAAAGTGAAGTAGTAAATTTAGCGACGTAAAGGCTTTGAGCCTTGAGGACAGTAAATAGAGTAGACAACTAAGCAAGCAAAACCCAAGGCTTTTCCTTTGAAGTTTGAATAGATTGAAGATTGAACTCACTATCCCTCATTCATAAAGATAAACTCAAATAAGAACAACATTAATTCCCTCCATTTTTTACAGGCAAAAGCTATATGCACATTTGCTGCAAGAAAGACCCCAAATTCAAGGAAAAACCACCAAGAAGACGAAGTTTTTGCCGAGACAAAACGGCGATCTCTCCCTCACCTATGATGTTCTCCAAGCTTACGGCAACAACTATCTCGCACAAGTCTCCATCGACAACAACAACCCTCTCGGCCGCCTCGACCATTGGAACTTAACTTGGGAATGGATGAGAGGAGAATTCATTTCCACCATGAGAGGAGCTTATACTCACAGAACTGATTCCTCAGACTGCATCTTTGGCCCTCAAGGCCAATACTATCAAGATTTTGACTTCTCCCAAGTCATGAATTGTGAGAAAAATCCCATCATTGCGGACCTTCCTTCCGATCGAGCCAACGATTCCAAGGTTGGGAAGTTACCCTTCTGCTGCAAGAACGGCACGATCTTACCGTCATTGATGGATCAAAGCAAAGCAAGGTCTATTTTTCAGCTCCAAGTCTATAAACTTCCTCCTGACTTC
The DNA here is from genome assembly GCF_000004075.3 of Cucumis sativus. Taxonomy (NCBI): domain Eukaryota; kingdom Viridiplantae; phylum Streptophyta; class Magnoliopsida; order Cucurbitales; family Cucurbitaceae; genus Cucumis; species Cucumis sativus. Next base: position 121,613 of record NW_022279575.1, on the reverse strand, counting down.
AATAGAACTGCCTTGTACCCTCCTCAGAAATGGAAGATCAATGGCATTCTTAACCCCAATTACAAATGTGGAGCTCCCATTAGAGTTGAACCAACAGAATTTCCTGACTCGACTGGACTTCAAGCCATAACCACAGCCATTGCTAGTTGGCAAGTGGTTTGCAACATTACAGCTCCAAAACCTAAACAATCTAGATGCTGTGTTTCTTTCTCTGCTTATTATAATGACTCTGTTATCCCTTGCAATACTTGTGCTTGTGGATGTGATGAACCTCAAACTTGCAACCCAAATTCTTCCCCATTGCTTCTTCCACCAGAAGCCCTTTTAGTTCCATTTGACAATAGAACTATAAAGGCAAAAGCTTGGGCCAAAATCAAACACTTACCAATCCCAAAGAAGCTCCCTTGTCCTGATAATTGTGGAGTTAGTTTAAATTGGCATATAAACTCAGATTATAGCAGTGGTTGGACTGCTAGAATCACTCTTTTCAATTGGAAGAATACCCTTTTGAGGATTGGTTTGCTGCTGTTCAATTGGATAAAGCTGCTAAAGGGTATGAGAATGTGTACTCTTTCAATGGGACTAAACTCCCACTAGATATGATCAAGAACACCATCTTCTTTCAAGGATTGGAAGGTTTGAATTACCTGATGGGGGAGACGAATGGGACGGACCCGAAATTCGATCCGCGAGTACCGGGAAAGCAACAATCGGTGATCTCGTTCACTAAGAAGAATATGAGGAACCTTAATATAAGGGAAGGAGATGGATTCCCTTCAAAGGTTTATTTCAATGGAGAAGAGTGTGCAATTCCTCCTCATATTCCATTAGGAAATGATGCTGCACATAGCCTTCAAGTCAGCTCTGGACCTTTAACGCTGCTACTTACAGCTGTGGCCTTTTTCATAGCCATTAACTAAAAAAGCAGTTTTAGAGGAAGTGATTTTGGATGAGCCAAGTGGTGGGAGAATTGGTGTTAGTTCCATTGTGCTTGGATAGATGGAGGAAGGATGATGAACTGATGTTAAGGGAAGTGCTTTATAAATGGAGTTCCGTAAACTGTGTTTTGTTTGACAAGCTTTCTTTTTAACTGTCTCTTTGAAAGTTAGGGTTGTTTTGAAATGTATAGTCCTATTGGTTTCAGATGATCAACTGATTCTGTAGCTGAGTGACAATAACAAGAACAATGTATAGGTGTGGTTCTGTAATCTATATTTTCTTGATGTAATAACAGTACTGAACCTAATATAATTCTAAGAATTTCCACTTCTTAAATGTTAATAAAACTAGGATTGCTCTTTGGGTATGCTCTTAAAAGATTATTTTAAACACCCATGTCAAACCACTATTTTGGTCATTTCTTTCCAAATGTCTCAAATTAAAAACTATCATTGGATAACATCTATTAATGATAACAGTCATCATTGATAGCATCTAGATATATGTTGTCACCGGTAGCTTTCAATTTGAGAAAATATTATTTCACACTTCTTGATTTTTTCACATGAAAATCTATCACTAATAGCTACAATTAGTGGATATGAATGAAGTTGTTACTATTAGTGATAACTTGTCACTATTACGAATATTTTTTTCTTAGTTTTCTTAAATTGAAAGCTATCGCTGATAGCAATTGATAATTGTTATACATTGTTATCACTAATAGATTCTACCAATGATACTCTTGACTTGAGTAATATGTTATCAGTTGATATCATTGATAATGACTATCAACGATAGCTTTCAATGATAACCACTAAAGTTAGATCAATAACTTTCAATTTGAGAAATATGGTATCAGTTGCTATAGTTAGTTGTTATCACTAATAACTACTATCAGTAATAGATTTCAGTTTGAGAAATGTGGTATCAGTTGCTATCACTAATATCTTTTATTAACGATGTTGATATCAATTGATAATCATAGCTACTATAAGAAATTTTTTTATATTGTTATCAACGTAATATGATATCACTAACATTATCTATCAATGGTTGCATTACAAGAATATCGTTAATAGCAAGTATAAGCGATATCATTATAATAATATTTTTTTATAAGTAATATCTCCTTGGTAAACATATCAAGTTTGAATTGATGATGTTTAATTAGCTATCAATTGATATCTTTTATGGCTACTATCAATGGTTGCATTACAAGAATATCGTTAATAGCAAGTATAAGCGATATCATTATAATAATATTTTTTATAAGTAATATCTCCTTGGTAAACATATCAAGTTTGAATTGATGATGTTTAATTAGCTATCAATTGATATCTTTTATGGCTACTATCAATTATATACTTCTATTGCAATCACTGATAATATCTATCAGTGATAGAAAAAGATGAATATCATTGATAGCATTTATAAGTAATATCCTTAATAGGCTACTATACATCGATGATATCAAGGTAATGTTACTATAGAGTGATACTGTAGTTATTTTTTTCTCGCATAAATGGACAAAGAAAAGAGAATAGATTAACTTGCTATGTAACTACAAGAAATTTTGGATCTCTCGATACTGCTTTACATCGTCGAAAGAGATGGCGTTGAGAGATATAGGGTAATGCGACAGGAGATATGAGAAAACTCCCGACGCATTACTTAGTGCGACATGAGATAGAGGGTAACTGTCGATGCATTAAATAACGCATCGACAATGGTTGGACAACTCCCGATGCATTTTTGGCAGCATCGAGAGTTATCTTTTAAAATCCAACAATTTCAAGTCTCTCTACCTTTTTTCTTTTCTTCTCTTTTTCCTTTTCCTTCCTTCATTCTTCTACCGTCTATGTCTCCTTCAGGATTTTGATTAAACTTCCAATTCCTCCTCCTCCCCTTTTTACCCTTGTTTTTCTTCTTTTTGATATGTATTTTATAAATCTGAGAAGAAGGGAAGGGATAGGTTTCTATGGAGAGAGGTGCCACCATCAGGGTTTAGGGTTTAACATCAAGGCTAGTACAACATAAAGAAGAAAGAAAGAAGATGTCATAGTGGCACCGACAGTGGCCCACCGTGTGCAACGGCGGACCAGGTGGATAGATTTATTTGTTTATTCATTTTCCATTTAGCTCTCTGGACCTTGTTCTTTATCTGTGTAATGGGGTTTCTAATTGGCCACTAACCCAGTTACCCCTTCTGTTTGGTGCTTTTGATTATGTTACTTGTCATTGTAGGGTACCATTTTTATACTTTTTATATATATATTTTATGATTTTAATGAATCTGCATTTTGGTTCTTGTTAGTCAAGATGTTAAATATTCATCTTTAATCTATGTTGTTGTTGTGTTTAATTGTCTATGGACTATGACTACTTTGGCATTTACATTTACCCAAGCACGAGAAAATATGGGATAAAATCAAAATAGGATTCACTCTAAACTTAAAATTCCATCCTCTTGAATCTTAAATTTAGACAAATATTGTGATTTCACTTTGGGAAGAAATTATGATTCAGCTTAAGAGGTAAAAATGGCAAGGCCTGTACTTTGAAAAAATGTTTGTAAGGAAGGAGTTCAATTTTTGCATTTTCAACTTTAATGAATTTGAAAGTAATACTAATTCTGAAATATTTGGGAAAGATATCAATTGTGTGCACCAAAGAGAATTTAAAATATAAGTTTGGGATGTTTTGAATGAAATGTTCTTTATATGAAATTCATGAACAAACATCACAAGAAGAGGCAATTGAGTGAAGTAACGCGAAGAGAAGTAAAAAAAGAAGTAGGTGGTTGTGGTCTTTCACGAGAAAAAAGAAGGCAGAAAAAAGGAGTTTATCTTCCCGAGAAGATAAGGCAAAAAAGGAGTTTAGCTTTTCGAGATGATAAGGTTTGCGTCTTGAGAGAATGTCAAATCGAGAGTTGACACTTAGATTACGTGTCAGACTTGGTTTGGCTGCATTGTGTGACAAAGCAATAAAGTGACACGAAGTTATAATTCATAACCGGTAGGCAAAGATAGTAACCGGTTCAAAGGATTAGTATAAATAGGAGTAAAGACCTGAGAGAAATGTTGTTATTTTTGAAGTTTCGTTGAGAGAGTGTAATGAGTTGAGTTGTTGTGACCTTCTTAAACTAAACACTTTTGTGTGGGTGATTTGTAAGCTAATGTTTTGTAAACATTTTCTTAATAAATTATTTCTAAATCTGAGTTATACATAACACGTTTTGTATCTCTTTGTGTTATTGTTAATGTTGTCTTGATTTAAAACAGAAAATTGCTTTCTATGTGCTGATTGTTAATGGTTTCATGTGAATGACTGATCCAACAAGAAAGGAATGAATCGGGAAACTTTCTAGATGTTGTGGATGGAGTGAACATCACAGTAACTCGATTGCAATATACTGGCGAGAGTTAATCATAGTAGGCTTGGCAAGGGGAATGATTCATGTTCTTGGTGGAAATGAATAAGAGAAGCTAATGTGAGATCTCTGTGATTTATCAAATGAGGCGTTGGAAGATGCGTTTAAGAAGAGAAAGTGATTTTGTGCTTGACTTGTATTCCCGAAAAGATTTTCTAAAATCTTCACTCACTAAGTATTTGACTTACATGTTTAAGTAACTTTTCCTTCCCAAGGAAATTAGGCGTTGAGGCCAAGTAAGAAAAGGTTAGATGGATTGTGACGTGGGAAAGTTGATCAAGTAAACCATCTTCGGATGGTTTAAGTTATTATGTCCAAGGAGAACTGCATTCATTTTTGTGTGTGGGATGAGTCTTGTCCTTGAGATGGGTTGCTAGATGATCAAGGAGAAGGATAAGAAAAAGGTTCTTATACTCCTAAAAACTTTGACACAAAGAGTAGCATTCCAACGGAGGAAGGAAGGCCCGGAGCTTAGAACTTAGGTTTTATTTAAGTGACTTGCGAGGAAGAAAATATAATTGTAAAGTGTTGAAATAATTAATAAAATCAAAGTTGTGCTTTCTATCCTTCCATCGTGTTGATTGCTTAGTAGTTTTGAGTTTAAATGTTGAAAGCTGGACTATTAAGCTAAGTTGGACGTTTTAGTGTTTTCCACTTCGCTGAGTTGTAAAGATCTCCTGAGTTCGAAGTTGAAACTATGCAAAGGAGACTGATCTGAGAAGTTCCACTTACTAGGCATTCAATCTGTTATCTCGCGGAGAGGTATGCATTGGGTGTCTAGATAGCACATCTCCTTTTGGTGGCATGAAGCGGCCAGTGGGACGGGGCGTGACACCTACCTATCTTTAGAATTTTTTAAAGCATATTTCAACAAACAAATGAATATAAATAATATATTTAATTAACTAGAACAGTTTTGGACTCTTAAGAAAGTAAGGGGTAAGTCTATTCAAGTCATTGATTTCTTTTACGATGACTTTACTTGAATCAGAATACTTCAGTCATGAGGTTTAGCTTTATGTTAGAAAGCATTCTTAAAATTTTAGGAATCCAAAAGCTAAAACTATATATATATATATGTAAGTATAAGTCCAAAATTTGTATTCAAAAGATGCCATGTCAACAAGACAACATCATTTGCAATTTTATTTGTTTCCTGACACAAAGGGATTAATTTTATTCAAAGCCAACAAGTGCGTAATTGTTATTATAATTTTTTAAGATTAATTTATTTTTATTTTAGAAGATTCACTCTTGAAATCATTATCCATTCTCTACTCAGTAGGAAGCTTTCTCTATATGTTCTAAAGGTTTCACTATCCTGCTTCCAATAGAAACTTAGTTTAAACTCTCTAGTGTTAAATTGGAGTAATAGTGCTTTAGAAGATGAAACAAAGAAGCAAGAAGGTAACTCTTTCACTGTTTCTATTTTTTATGGTCTCTTTGTTGGTGTCTTCATCTATAGTTATAGTGGAAGCAAGAAAGCAAGAAAGCAATATCACATCAAGATCAAGAGCAAACATCAAAAGCAAAAAGGTGTTGGCAATGACCATGTCCAGGCCCTACACTAACTCCACTTCCTGATTACAATCAAGCTCGGTCCATTTTTAATATCTTGTCTTTTAGAGCAAACGTCAATGGAGTTTCTGATGACTCCAAGGTAAAAATTGTATAAAACAACCTCAAAAAACATAAATGAGCATTGAGATTCTATTTACCATGCTTTTGTTTTAGGATTTGGAACTTGCTGTTGCGAATGGCAATGGAACAGAAGTTGGTCAGATAATTGCAACTACGTACAGTTGGTGTCGAAATGGAAAACCGAAATAGGTGACTTTTAAAAACCTGCTTTTATTGTATTTTATTTTGTGGCACTTCTCCTTCTCTCTATATCTCCAACTACCACTCTTCATTTCAAAGAATAGAAAGTTATGATATTGTAACATTTTCAATCAAATCATATAGTCTCTGATTTCTTGTAGGTAAAGTTGTTTGAAAATTTTCTTTTCTATAGGGATTTTGTTATAGTGCGCATGGTTGGTACTGGTTCTTTTATTGTTGTCTTTCAGGTACTTGATTCTACCGTGCATGGTCTGGTTCTTTTTACATTATGAGGTCGCGATACAATTTTTGAATTCACATGCAACACACTTTTTTTGGTTTCTGATCAAATCTCGGGGTGGATATATATACCTTCCATGTAATAATGGAATGTATTTTAAAATAACGAAATAGATCTTCTGATGCAGTATGTTGTGTGTCAGAAGATCCTCTTCCAATGCTTTTCGCTCAACTCCAATCCCCATGGGCCTTTATGTATTGCGAGATCCTTTCCTAGCACATTTTAGTGTATGTTTCGACGCTTTAGTGCACCAGGAGATCCTCATTTTCTAGTAGTGGCTATCAATAATAACTTTGAATCACTAATAACACACTATCCATATGATAATTTTTATTGCTAATAGTATTTGAAATTGATATAGTTGCAACTTAAGTTGATTATTGATTTCAGGTTATGCTACCAACATTTATATTATATAGAAATTCAAAGTTCAAGTTATTAGTGATAAATTCATGAAAAACATATTAACATATTATGCATGTTGTCATTGATAACATGGTATAGGTGATAGAAGTCTTCACTGAAAGCGTGAGAGGAAGGAAACATGCATAATATCTCTCCATTCCATTTGTTAGAAAGTTGAGAAGATAAGTTAAGAGTTTCCCAAGAGTCTCGGGCTAAAAGCAAAGAAATCTTGGAGCATCTCGAGGCAGTGGCAGACCAAGATTGAAATACAAAAAGAGATTTAAGGATAATTTCGTGTGAACGGAAGTTCATAGTTAGCTCATAATTAAGATTAAGTTACCTAAGACATCAATAAGAAACTCTGATGGATAATCTCTTTGGATGATAGGAACTCATTAAGGGTATGGTTTTGAAACTCATGGTCATTGTCACTTCCTTGAAATTTTGCATTGAATTGTGTTTCTAAGGTGTGATAGAAGTCTCAAAATATGAAAGTTATCTCAGATTTATTGGAGAAGGGAAAGATCCAAGTAAGGCAGGTGTGGTCATCAATGAAGGTCACAAACCACTGTTTCTTAGAAGAGGTAGTGTCATGCCCCGTCACCAAACCATCTGACATTATTATGTGAGGGTGTGACCGCCTAAGCTTTCTACACAACTCTCACCATAAGATATTAGGCATATGGTCTAGTAACCAAACAAACCAAAAGAACGACATAAAAGAAAGTTTATTTTCCAAATGGCAGAGATTCTCTAAAAAGTTTTCTAACGTTTTCTCGGTAGATTTTTTGTAAGAAAATTTTCTCTTTCTTTCAATTGACAAGGGTCCCTATTTATAGACCCGGGTGTACCACAAATTAGGAAACTTTAATAAAAATAAAATCAAATTTTAATATTATATTAATAAAGTAATTTTAATTTTCCCTAAAATGAAATATTATGGGATTTTGTAAAAATAAAAAGATATTTACTTTTTCCTGAAATGAAATAAATGAAATATTATGGAATTTTGTAAAAGTAAAAATGATTTATTTTTTTCCTAAAATAAAAGAATTTACTTAAAACAAAGTAATTTCTTTTTTCCTAAAATGAGTTAAAAAGAAGATTTTATTTATTTATTTATTTTAAAAATGAGTTAATGAGAGTTTATTAATTTTTTTTAAGAAAAATGAATACAAAAAAGTCAAATGTGGTATTATTAAAGTGATTTTCCTCTTAGTTTCTTAAAAGAAATAATAAATATTATTATATAAAAAATTCTCTTCTTTTCTTTGAAGAAAATGATAAAAATATGTAGGATAAAATTAGGTTGCTACAACCCTAATTGTATACCATAGTTGTTCGAGTCTCGCCATTTTTTCCTTTGTTACTATAACTAGAGGCATGTATCAAATAGTTTATAAATAGTCCATTGGACCACACCAATGTGAGGATCTCTTATGCTAATTGGCTCTCGAATATCTCAAGACCAGACGAAGGAGAAGTGAGACAAAGGTCAAGCCCACCAAGGCCCAGATCTCATCCAGTGCCAATAATGTTGTTTTTCAGTCTTGTTCTCAGAATATATAACCCTTTAACTTGAGGAAAATCTTCAAGTCTATTTAAGAACAACAATGAACATTGGACTACAACTACGAGTAAAGTGTAATTTTGTCAATAATGGAAGGATTGCTTTGTAAAGATGACTTTGGAGATCAATTATAAAAAACAAAAATCCACAAAAAGTTTTTAAGGAAAATAAAACTCAGGTAAACTATAGTGGAAACAGAATATATATAATTAACCATATTTCACGTTGAAGAATAACGAGGCATCTAGAACAAAAAGAGAATGAAGAAGAAGAATGAAATATATTTTGAAGGCGAACAAGGAAGAAACAACATGAAGATCCACTAATCATTCTTAAAATAAAGGTTGAAACTTTTAATTATCATTTAGATTGTTCTCAAATGGAGGGTCAATTTTAGATTTTTTTTTTTTCTTTTTCATTGAAACTCAGATCACAAGATATGAATATTCTAAAAAAGAGTGAAGCAAAGCATAAACCCATTTGAAATCAAGAAATCTAAAGGAGACAGATTATCAATTTTCAGTACCTTAGAGAAAGCTTCAATGGCACAGTTTTGTGAGGTTTTTCCATTGCCATTTATCTTTAAAAGGCCATTTGATTGGCATTCTAAAGCTGCACCAAAAAGAGTACCCAGATTCCTGTTAGTTGTTGGTGATATTTACTTTTCGGGATTTTGGAGAAGAAATTTAATATACTTCCCGTTTAAGAATTGTAATGGCTAAATTAGGGTTTGCATTTGGGGCTGTGGTTTGTGTGATGATGTTTTTGCAAAAAGGTGAGGGCACTCAATTCATAGTTGGAGGAGCAAAGGGATGGAGTGTTTCAATGGCACAAACTTATAATCAATGGGCAGAAGCAAACAGGTTTCAAATTGGAGACTCTTTAGGTATGTGCCTTCAAATTTCATACTTAATATCCAAAAGCTACAACCAAATCCAAGACTCAACCATTCCATTCCCATCTCGTAATTAGGAACTTATTCATTTATTTTATTTTCTTCTTTCAACTTGGATCTTTTGGCCAAAGTTATACTATTTTGTATTGTATTCTAAAAGATCAAAGTTATTCTGTCTTAGTGTATTCTAGATTTGTTGGCAATATTTGATTATAAACTAATTGTACAAAACCTACGTTGGTCACCTACCTAGAAATTAATTATCTAGAATTCTCTTAAACACCTAAATATTATAGAATCGGATGGGTTATCCGCTAAGATTAGCGTGGGTGCAGGTAAGCTAGTCCAAATACCTACAGATCTTAAAAAATATTTAAAAAATAAACTAATAGTACAAATGATTAATCATGGGGCATGGTCATGGTCCTATATGTTTAGAATTTAGGGTAGAATTTCTTCTAGGAGAGGAAACAAGAGTAAGCTACGCATTAAAAGCATAGTTAAGGTTATGGTCCTATATTTTGCAGTTTTCAACTATGATGGTGGCCAAGACTCAGTGCTTCAAGTAACACAAGATGACTACACTAATTGCAATATTCAATCTCCAATTAAACAATATTCTGGAGGCCATTCCGTTTTCCAATTTGACAAATCTGGGCCTTACTATTTCATCAGTGGAAACAAAGACAATTGCCTAAGAAATGAGAAGCTTGTGGTGATTGTGTTGGCTGATAGAAGCAATTCAAATTCTAATCAAACCACCACTTCTCCAATCTCTGCTCCATCTCCATCTCCATCTCCATCTCCATCTCCCCAAATTCTACTGAGCCAACACCTTCTCCTGCACCGGCAAATGATCAAACGGGTGCGCCTTCTCCCCCTCCGTCAGGGTCAACTGAAATCAACCCATCTACACCACCTGCTGAGGAAATCAATCCATCTCCTCCAACTACTGGGTAGAGTCTCCATCTCCATCTGCAGGGACTGTTGAGATTAACCCAGCACCTCCTGTATCAGGGCCACCACCAAGTGTCGGATACTCGATCATCTCGGGTAGCTTTGGCTCCATTGGAGCGTTTGTTGCAGCTGTTTTCTTATCTTTCTAAGTACATAGATCTATTCTTTTAAATCTTTGTAAATGGTATATTTACCTTCTCAAAACAAATATTTGGTGGCTTCGTGTATACAAAAATGAGCAAGTCAATGTATTTTCTACTGTGAGAATTCTCTATGTTTTTAACAGTCAATCAATTCAACCAGTTCATGGAGAGTTTGCATTTTCCTAACAATAAAAAAAGATAAAAATCTTCTCACTTTCTCAGTTTAGAAGATTACCTGCTCAGAATCATTAGAAAATGTGAATGCATATAATTGAATTTATTCTGGAATTCAAATCCTACAAAATCATTTTTCAAGCAGGAAAATTTTCAACACAAAACCGCTTCTTTGCTTGTCTAAAAAAGCAATATGTGTAATATATATATATATATATATATTCAACTAAAGTTTCACAAGTCTTAAAAAAAGCGGCATGTAGTGAAAATTCCTGGTAAAACTATGACTATCAAAAATTTTTGCCTAATTCAACTTTCTTCATGAGTCTAATAGTATTGTGCAGGAGTGCATCCAATATTCCAGCCACCTGTAACATAAAGGAACCACCAATCAGACCATACTGATCATCAACAAGAGTCGAGGAATGAAATGGATACGTATACTCACAGTAAAAACACCTCCAATTATGGCACACACATTTGTGATAAAATGTGAAAAGGACTTTTGGTTTTCCGTAATCACAACCTTTTGATGCAAAGAAAAAGGAAGGATTTAAGGTGTGGCAAAAACCATATGTACTACTTAGAACAAAAATGCAGTCTTTAGATTATAAATCAAGAGATGATAAATGTTTCAAATGTACAAAACCTGCATGGGAGAGAGCACAAAATGGAATTTCACAACCGGTATATATAGACTCTGGGATACGCTGCTGTGTGCTGTGTATTCATACTCTTCAAGTAACTTGCCTGATCTCCTCGTCAGCACCTCTGTTTTAACTATTTGAAGATAATGCTCTATCTGCGAGGGCAAATACAATGACAAAACAGTATATTTAGTGCACATTCAGCAATATCACATTGTTCATAAAAGTATATCACATCGTTCATATTTGTGTATTCAGGAGTGCATTCAAAAGATAGTACTTTAAATATATATATAAGACATAGAAATGTATTAGCAAAGAACAAAGGAGAAATTGCTTAGGGGTAGGGAGCGAGAGAACCCCCTCCCAACAGGATCTAATTACAAAATAACAACAATAATAATCTAATGGTTGAAAATTCCTACAAAAAAGAATTGAAATCTGTGAACTTACTTATCTTCAAAAAGTCTTTTATTCCTTTCAAGCTGAAATTATGTGTGTTAAGAACTGTAATAAAGTAAAGTTTTTTTCCTTTTAATATTTCAAAGTATTTATATCCAATTAGATATACCTTCTGCATTATAAACTTCAAAGTAATTTGGGAATCAATATAAAGGGAAAAAAACAAAAAGGATAGGAAGTATTTTAAGAGAGAAATACAGAGGGAGAAACTATTAGCATGGAGAGACCAGTGAAAGCAAGCATGCTTAGAAGCAGCAGTTAAAAGCTTTTCATTGATCTCTCTTTAAGGCGATGCAAAATAATTTATGTGTAGAAATTCAATTGTATAAAAGCACACAATATTTACTGTCTATAATTATGAACAGTAATTGCTGACTTGACAAAAAAAATGCTCACGATAAGCAAGTTAGTATCACTGACTTCACAGACATGCGCATGGTGAACACTAGAACACAAACTATTCAGGAGATCATATCCAAAAACTTACGGTAACATTTGCACCCAAGTCCCGCTGATTAATAAATGACCGCCCATTCAACCTGTCATGGCTTATACCAATGTACGGAATTAATTGTTTAGCATCACTAAATGCCTTGGGGGAAATCTTCCTACCGAATGAAAGGTGAGATATGATGTGTGACATATTCATTTGAGATGCATCAAATGAATGAGATTCTGAACGAGCTGCAATTACAAGGCTTCCTGGAACCTGCAAAGCAGTTAACTTCAGCAACAAAACTCCAAAGCTCCAAGAACGCAGGGACAGTTTATTTTAACCAATCAAATTGAAGAAATATGAACATCAAACATCAAGAGGAAGAAATTTTTAAAACAAAAAAAGTTAATTCCTATCAATTCAAATGAAGTAGATGCAAAAAGTTCCCCACTTCTTTTTTCTTAATTATTATTTAAGTATGAATTTGACCTTCTTTACGCGAACATATCCTTCAATCCGGCAGCCTCCTGCTGATGGAGCAGGCCTCTTAACATTTCCTGTTTCATTGTTGGATTTGTCCTCCAAAGCTAGCTTTTGCGATCCTGCTGGAAGTGGTGCAATCAAATCTTCCATTGTCTGAGAGAAAAAATGTCAGAGATCAGCTAGTGCTGTTGTCAGATTTATGTACAATTAAATTTCTGTACGGTTAAAATTAGGAAAAAAATGCACTTTTGGTCCTGGGTTGGACATAGAATTTGGGTTCTTGAAGTTTCAAACTCTACAATTCGAGCCTCTAAGATTTTTGATAAACTCGATTTTAGTCCTTATCCTTACAATTAATACTTTTGGTCCTTACTGTTAATTATCAGTTATGTGGTGCTGACTGCTGCTTGGATATATTTTAATTATTTTCCAAGAGATGTGGCACAAATCGATAAATTCTATATCTTATGCATATTTTTTTAAACAAGAAACAAGACTTTATATTATTGATATAATGAAAAGAGACTTGCTCAAAAGATAGAATGAAAAAAAAATAAAAAACTGTTAGGATTCCTTCATCTGGAAACAGAAAAATCCCAACAAAACACTCTAAAGAACTGATCATAGCAGTGATGAATTTTTTATTTATTTTGATATCCGTGAGTGTCCGGGCCAACTTACGTTGACTTTGACTAATCTCACTGGACAACCTGTCTGACCCTACAACATATTGGTGTCAAGAAAACTCATAGGAAATTAATTCATAGGTAGGTAACTACCATGGATTGAACCCATGACCTCTTAATTAGATATTGAGACTGTCTCCATTCTTACCACTGGCAATCCAATCCAAGGGAAATTTACAAGGATAATAACAAGATGAACAACAAGCAAAAGGATAGAAAAGAACTAAGCAATCCAGCACTTTCTAGAGGGGCGGTAATCCTCTCCCACAAGCCAAGTTTGATCACCAAATTCTCAATAATTCACCTAGCACTCAAAACCTCTCTTAAACCTCTTCTCCATACAGTCCCCACTGCCACAGTGTGCTTCTTCTCATGGTCCCCACTGATTATCACATTTCAGTTACCATCATTCACACTACTATTATTTCCACTACTTCTTCTCTCTGTTGGAATTCTTTCCTTTTTCTAGGCTTTTTCCTTGTTAGAATACTAGAATAATTATGGAAAGATTATGGGAATGTATTCCTTATTTTCCTAAATCTTGCCACTTTAGGTGCCATTGTCCAATCAGGTATACCTCACTCCTTCGGTCTTGTTAGTATTGATGGGAAGAACCCCTGGATTCTGGATTCTGGTGCCACAGATCATTTGACTGGGTCCTCTGAACATTTTGTATCTTACATTCCTTGTGCTGGGAACGAGACAATTAGAATTGCAGATGGCTCCTTGGCCCCCATTGCTGGAAAGGGGAAGATTTCTCCTTGTGCAGGGCTCTCCTTACATAATGTTTTGCATGTGCCCAAACTATCTTATAATTTGCTTTCGATAAGCAAGATCACTCATGAGTTAAACTGCAAAGCAATATTCTTACCTGATTCTGTCTCTTTTCAGGACTTGAGCTGGGGAGGATGATTGGCACTGCCCGGCATAGTAGGGGACTCTACCTCCTTGATGACGATACCTCTTCTAGTAGCATTCCTAGGACTAGTCTCTTATCTTCCTATTTCACTACTTCTGAACAAGATTGTATGTTGTGGCATTTTCGTTTAGGCCACCCTAATTTTCAATATATGAAACATTTATTTCCACATCTCTTCTCTAAAGTTGAGATGACTACCTTATCTTGTGATGTGTGTATTCAGGCCAAACAACATCGAGTCTCTTTTCCCTCACAACCATACAAACCAACCCAACCCTTCACTCTTGTTCATAGTGATGTCTGGGACCATCCAAGATAACAACCTCATCTGGAAAACGGTGGTTCGTAACCTTCATTGATGATCATACCCGTCTTACCTGGGTCTACCTTATCACTGATAAATCTGAGGTTTCCTCTATGTTTCAAAATTTCTATCACACCATTGAAACACAATTCCATCAAAAAATTGCTATTCTTCGGAGTGATAATGGTCGGGAATTCCAAAACCATAACCTTAGTGAATTTCTTGCTTCCAAGGGGATTGTTCATCAAAACTCGTGCGCCTACACTCCTCAACAAAATGGAGTGGCCGAGCGAAAAAACCGTCACCTTCTGGAAGTAGCCCGTTCCCTTATGCTTTCTACTTCCCTTCCTTCATACTTGTGGGGAGATGCTATTCTTACAGCAGCTCATTTAATCAATAGAATGCCTTCTCGTATTCTTCATCTTCAAACTCCCTTAGATTGTCTTAAGGAGTCCTACCCATCGACTCGTCATGTTTCTGAGGTTCCTCTTCGTGTGTTTGGGTGTACGCTTATGTCCATAATTTTGGCCCTAATCAAACCAAATTTACCCCTCGGGCTCAGGCATGTGTGTTTGTTGGGTATCCCCTCACAGCGTTATAAATGTTTTCACCCACCATCCAGAAAATACTTTGTCACTATGGATGTTACTTTCTGTGAGGATCGACCCTACTTTCCCGTTAGCCATCTTCAGGGGGAGAGTGTGAGTGAAGAGTCTAACAACACCTTTGAATTCATCGAACCCACTCCTAGTGTCGTGTCTAACATCATTCCTCATTCCATAGTCCTACCCACAAACCAAGTCCCCTGGAAAACGTACTACAGGAGGAATCACAAAAAGGAAGTCGGTTCCCCTACTAGTCAGCCGCCGGCTCCAGTCCAAGACTCTGAACCTCCTCGAGATCAAGGTATGGAAAACCCTACTGAACCCTGTACTAAGAATATGATAAGTGAGAATGACAGGTCTAATGTTGTTTGTTCTTGAAAACGTGGAAGAAAAGGACAGTGGTGATGAGATTGAGGTCAGAATAGAAACCCGTAATAATGAAGCGGAACAGGGTCATACAGGAAAATCGATGAGTATGATTCCTCTCTTGACATTCCCATTGCTCTGAGAAAAGGCACCAGGTCTTGTACTAAACACCCCATTTGCAATTATGTTTCCTACGATAATCTCTCTCCTCAGTTCAGAGCTTTTACAGCAAGCCTTGACTCTACCATAATACCAAAAGATATCTACACTGCTTTAAAGTGTCCTGAATGGAAGAATGCTGTCATGGAAGAGATGAAAGCTCTTGAAAAGAATAGTACTTGGGACATTTGTACTCTACCTAAGGGACACAAAACTGTGGGATGCAAATGGGTGTTCTCTCTCAAATACAAAGCTGATGGTACTCTTGACAGACACAAGGCAAGGTTAGTTGCGAAGGAATTTACTCAAACCTATGGTATTGACTATTCAGAAACTTTTCTCCAGTTGCTAAGTTGAATACTATTAGAGTTCTGCTATCTGTTGCTGTGAACAAAGATTGGCCTTATATCAGCTGGATGTTAAGAATGCCTTTTTGAATGGAGACCTCGTAGAGGAAGTCTACATGAGCCCTCCGCCTGGATTTGAAGCCCAGTTTGGTCAGCATGTGTGTAAACTCCAGAAATCTATATATGGTCTGAAACAGTCTCCCAGAGCATGGTTTGACAGATTCACTACCTTTGTCAAGTCCCAAGGGTACAGGCAGGGACACTCTGATCATACTTTATTTACAAAGGTTTCCAAAACAGGAAAGATTGTTGTTCTAATAGTTTATGTGGATGACATTGTTTTGACTGGAGATGATCAGGCAGAAATCAGTCAACTAAAGCAGAGAATGGGCGATGAGTTTGAAATCAAGGATTTGGGAAATTTGAAATATTTCCTTGGAATGGAGGTGGCCAGATCTAAAGAAGGTATCTCCGTATCTCAAAGAAAATACATCCTTGATTTGTTAACCGAGACAGGTATGTTAGGATGTCGTCCCACTGACACTCCTATTGAATTCAACTGCAAACTAGGAAACTTGATGATCAAGTTCCAGTTGATAAAGAACAGTATCAACGCTCGTGGGTAAATTAATTTACTTATCTCATACTCGTCCTGATATTTTTTGCTGTGAGTGTTGTCAGCCAGTTTATGCAGACCCCTAATGAGGAACACATGAAAGCTGTCAACAGAATCTTGAGATACTTAAAATCAACACCTGGTAAAGGGCTGATGGGAGCATATGCATTCCGTACATCCCGTCGAGTCAACAGGTTGCTGATGTTCTTACCAAAGGGCTTCTCAGACCAAACTTTGACTTTTGCGTTAGCAAGTTGGGCCTCATTGATATCGTCCCAACTTGAGGGGGAGTGTTGGAATTCTTTCCTTTTTCTAGGCTTTTTCCTTGTTAGAATTCTAGAATGATTATGGAAAGATTATGGGAATGTATTCCTTATTTTCCTAAATCTTTTCCTTTTTTATTCCATTGTGTACTCTATTTATTCTCCCTGTACCTATTGTTTTATTCATTAGAAAATAATAACAAACAATCGTGGTTTTTCTCCCGGTACTCGGGTTTCCACGTAAATTGGTGTGAACTCGTTGTCTCTCTTTCAATACTTCCCTTCTTGCCCTCCTTGTATATAGCACAATTGGAGGTCTTACAAACCATTATTTTAGCATACGTCTTGAATAGAAAAGCCCCCAATGATGCTAATGTGGTAAAAAAAAGTTGTTTATTATTTTAGCTAATATGATAATATTTCTAAAAATAAAAAAGGGTCATTTCTCTCTTCTTTCAATCTTTCCTCCCTCTTTTCTCACCCACCCATACCACCCACGATTCATTGCTCATCATCCCTAGATCCAACACACTGACACCCATTCAACAGCTCCCACCCGACTCAAATTTAAATATTGAAGCTTCAAGTCTAAACTTGAAGTTTCATACCTGAAACATATTTCGAATTCAAGGGAATTCTCATTCTTTAGGTTGGTGGTGCTCATTCGAATGTTCTTTGACGGGTTACTAGAAAAAGGAAAAGCATTGGGTTTGTTGAAAATTGCAGCTCTGTAGGGAAGCTCTTGGAGTATGGAGGCATTGGAGTGAGGAGAGAGAAAAATAGAGAAGGAAGAGCGAGGCTGGAAAGAAGAAAGATAAATTTAGTTTTGTTTATATATATTTAATCATGTTACCCTTGTGGAAGAAACGAGGACTCTCTTTTTCACCCTTTACCAATTTAATAAATATAAATTTATGCCACATCACTAAACAGTAACAGTAAAGAAAGGCCAAATCCAGTGTTCTAAAAAGACCTCTCGGACACGCACCTAGGCTCAAGGACCAAGTCTGATGCCTCGCCTCAAGGCAAGGCTCACAAAATAAGGCTCACACCTTTTGTGAAACCCCAAAGCTCAAGCCCTGCGCCTTGGGGCTTTTCCATTAGTTTAAGAAAAAGTAATAATTAGAGATTTTTGTCTCTATTAATTAAAAATAAAATCTACCAAGCCTAAATGCAAAGTTTCTTGTGGTTAGGATCTTTTTCTTCTCATTTTCCAACTTCAGCTATGCTTTCTCTACTTAATGTAGTACTTTTATATATACTGTGCCTCAAAGAAAAACCGAGCTTTTTATTACGCATTGCGCTAAAGCCCCAAAATACTATTGTGCTTTATTGCACCTGAGCTTTAAAAAACACTGGCCATGTTCGCTTTTTATTAACTACAATAACGGAAAGCAAGTGTATTTATCCCTTAAAATTATAAGAAAGTGTAAACATGCAAGTCATCTTCATTATAAAACTAAAATGCAGCTCAAATTTGGAGCATGATGTAATAGTGATTCAAAGTTGAATGTTATATAACCTTAACCAGCGAGTCTGTATCTCGATCTCCATAGTAAGATTCATGGTCATGGTGTCCATGATCATCCCTACAAAAAGAAAAGAAAAAGGTTCAATGACCTAATAAATATGCAGCAGCTTGAAACCCCAAAAAGAAGGGGTGTGGAGAAGCGGAGACCTCTTATATCATATAAGAAGAAAAGGGATAAAAATTTCAGAATGAGACTATTTACTCAAACTGGGGTAAACTACAAGTTCAATAACACTGCTACTATGTTTGATCAGATTCCCTTATTTCAGTTCAATACAATTCTCTAGTTTTCATGCAGGCCAACTGATCGAGGTTCTTCTGAAATTACCTTTTTCTGGAAGTCAATATAAGATGACTAAAAGGAAATAATCATTGACTATCAAGAAAATGCAAGGACGTGCTGAGAAATAAAATTGTTCTAAACCCATGTTGCACAAGCAAATAAATTCCTCCTTTTTTTTCTCCTAAAAAAGCAATTTAAATTCATAATTCATCAATAACTCCTGCACCTCTACATATTTTTATCAGATTCGATTAAAATTCAAACACAAGAGAACTAAATAGTGATAAAAGATCTTACAATTATAATCTGTTTTTTCATGCAATTTATTGTCATTTTTTGTTTTTGCTTCTTCCTGCCAATTACCGTTTGCATCACCAATCATTGCATGCTTACAAAAACCTTGAAGGCCTTGCAAACAGCACTTCTACCAAAGTTTTTAAAGAAATAACCAACTTGTGTCCCAAAAAACTAGGACCTGTTTGATACACAATCTGAAAACAGAATTGTGAAAACAAGGAATTTAAAGAAAACAGAGTTGTATTTCATGTTTTTGGACGTGTTTTCTTGGTGTGGTGATGGCAACGTTACCCTTTACAAACATATATGGAAAGGCTCTATTCCAAAGAAAGTCTGATTCTTCATTTGGGAAGTTAGTCATAGAGGCATCAAAACAGCCAATGTTCTTATTAAAAAAGGTGCCGTGTATGATTTCTACTCCTAATCGGTATGTCTTATGCCGTTGTAGTGGGGAGACTATTATGCATCTTGTGGTTTGTTGTGAATATGTACAATCCTTCTAGACAACGATTCTCTCACTTTTCAACTACCACATTGTCTTCCAAAATGATCCTCTCACTCTTATGAATATGCTCCTTATCGGCCATCCATTCAAAAACAAAAAAGAGACCTGGTGCTTCATCATCAAAGCATTCTTTTGGAACATCTGGAACGAAAGCAAGCATCGTACTTTAGAAGATAAGGAACCCCACTCACCTTTTTTATCATCTTTTGTATACAACCTTCATTTAGTGTATATTCGCCCCATACTTTCTTGATTACAATCTTACTTACTTCTCTTATAACACAATGGAATAGTATGTAGTAATCTCTCACAGCAGAGGTGCCCTATTAAAATTTCATATGTTTCTCAAAAAAGAAAAAAAAGTTAATAAAAAAAAGTCGTGTGCTTGATAGCATATTTAAAAGTTAAATTCCAATTTTAAACATTTTCAAAATGTGTTTGAAAATGTATTTATAAACTATAAAGCTAACTATATTAATCTTACACACTAAATATTATGTTGAATATAAACTAGTACTAATTGATTTATAAACTTGTTTTATGTTAAATTTTTGTATAATTACTGATTTGTAGTATCATATAATATATTACATATTTTAATAAACAACAATAATTGACTTTATAACATGAAATACTATATTATCTAGATTTTAAAACTTTGGATACTCTAGAAACAACTTTTTTATATTCATAAAAAAATTGTTTTCACAATTGCATTGTTTGGATCACACAGTCCAAAAACAGTTTTCCGAAATAGAATCCAAATCGCCAACCAAACATATATTTGATAAACACGGTAAATCTGAAAACATAAAACAGAACCTCAGTTGCGTACCATACCAAACAGGCCAAAAACAATTCTGCAGTTATCATGTGCAAATCAACCAACATGGACAAAAATAAAATATTATAGACAGCAAACTTTTTGGATAGAAAATTATATAGACAGCAAATTGAACACCATCACCACCATAATGGATGAAACGGGAATCAGTGAGAACAAAATAATCGATGAGATTCTGAGAACAAAATATATACATAACATGTGTCGTAAGAACTGGATGGAAATACTAATTTATCAAGGAGCAGTTCATTTACCTTACATCACTTCCTTTCCGAAAAATGCGGATAGATGGATAACCTTGTATGTGATGCCTGAATTTCTCATTGTGAAGCATGGTTAGTAAAGAAACTAATTTAGGCAACCAGTGGTCCAATAGAAGATTAAAGAGAAAGGGAAAAAGCCACTAGTAAGGGAATATTATAAGAACCAAAGATATAAAACCTTGCCGGCATTCAAGAGAGCTAAGAAGAATTGATACTATAGACATCAAAATAGAATCATAACAATTATGGATACCAAATTCCTCTTCAGATAGGTAAATCAAACACTTTGACTAGTTTGGAGAATAGCATACAGACAGACAAGATCAACTTTCTGTTAAGAATAATGGCGTGCTACAAGGGCACTATACGTACTCAGAAAAAAAGGTGATAAAAGCTAAGGAATAAAGGTTATTAATGGCAAGCCAAGGGATACTGATAGTTGGTCTTTCTGTAAGACAATTTGGTAAGGTCTATTGGGTAAGATCTATCAGGTAAGTTCCATATATAACACTAACCCTGCATGGGGCAGGGTGTTAGTCATCTTTACACATTAGAATTCTGGGGGAGGAATAGAACCAGGTCTCCGGAATCTACAGAAAATAATGCAATGTTTTTCTATATTATATAGTATCAAATTAAAAAAGCTATCACTTACTTCCGACACAAATCACCTTCTTCTGTGCAATCAACTTTTGCCATAAGAATTCGTCCATCCAATTCTGGATCGTATCTGGATAAACACGTGTTTCATTAAAAAATAGATGGCAGTGACTTAAGAGGGGTAATAAACGTTACTATGATAAAAAAAAAACTTTCAGGATTTCTAACTTTAATCAAACATAATAATAATAATAAATAAATTTTAAATAAAGAACCAAAAGCAGAGCACCTTTCTCTTATAGTTTTGGCAGCCTTCTCCCATGAAGGTTTCTGGAATATAATAGAATTGGTAAGAACATTGAAAACGGTAATGTATTTTTCCAGTGCTCATGATGGAATTCGTGTGCCAGGACTAATTACTATAATGTTTGCACAATGGCGCTATGCATGACCAACTATAGTATAGCTAATGTTTTTGGGCCTAAGATATGTACAATCCACGATAATTCTAGGTCTCAAAGATAAAGGACGACAAGCCCAAGATTCAGCTTCCTAGCTTCATCTTAATTAACATTTGATCATATCAGATTCCTAACATAATAATTATCAGAGAGCAGATGAAACAGCATAGACCATGCAAAACATGTATGAATTTGTAGCTTTCATAGAAAATGATCTGTTCAAGAGTAGGACTTGGAGCAAGTTTTTTTTTTTTTTTGAGAAGTGAGGTCAAGACACAAAGTGCTAGAATTTTTCAGAAAAGACAATTGCATTAACATTAACAGTCATGAAATTGTCAAAGAACAAAGGATCCAACCCTCGTCTCCAAGAGAACTAGCAACTGTTTTTTGTTCTGCCAGCAATGTTTCAACTGTGATAGAATAGTCTATAAGTAATTCTTAAGTAGTTAGTTTACAGAAAAAAATCAAAAACTTCATTTTGATTGGTTCACCATATAGATTCTTAGTTTAGCAGGAAATGGGCAGCTTAAAATTTAGGATGAAAGAGAACCATATACATAATAAAAATTAAAATTCAAAGAAAAATCAAGTACTCGAAAGAGTTTTCACAAATGAATATTAATATCCATTTGCAAATAATTTTAGGATCTTTGTTAGCCATATATAATATAAATACAAAAGCGCACACACAACAGAATCAAGCTTACCAGCCTATTACTCCAGTAGCACCATGGAGCATAAAAATTAACCACCAAAATAGGATGCCTGCAGAAGTGCAATTTGAAATGTATCTAAAGAATTGCATTGATCATAAAGATAAACCAGTTAAAATTAAGAAGTTGAACTCAAAAAGTAAAAATTTAAGCCCCTGATATTAATATTGCTTACTGATTAGCATATCTATCAAAGTTCCGAGTATTCAACACAGCAGAACCTTCATTGGCCTTCATCTACTTCATCCCCATGCTTAATCAAATTTGATAGTGGTCCTGAGTGAAACTCAGATCCAGTGGACCGCAAATTTGAATCTATAGAAAATTTACGGATCGTTTTCGTAATATTCAACCTATTCTGTAGAGGAAGAAAATACTTAGCCTGCTGTAAGCCAATGAAGTTCAGAAGGAACACACTCAGGTATTACATGCAGAAACAAGTGAAGATGTTTGAACAAACATAAACTTAACTTGCTTCATATATTTCTGGTGGTGTGGGGAACTTAGACCACTCAATTGTTGTATTGATATTGCTCAATCATATTTACAAACACATTTTTGCATGGGTAAAAGGCTGACGAAATTGAAGGATAAAAACTTACTGTTCCTAAGACATCGTTGACATCTACAGCAGCAAATTCGCATGAGAGTGCAGGGAAACTACAATGGAAGAGATAAAGAAGGAAGATGGGTGAGAAACTAGTCAATCAAAAACTTTATTTTATTCTATTTTTGGTTAGTAATATAGAAAACAACGTGGGTCAATATTCTTTTCCTTTTTCTTCCTTAGCGTAACCTGTACCAGGGATCTATTTTTTTCTAAGAAAACCACTTCCAATAAGGGCTTCCGTGACATGTTATATAAAGAAACATGCAATACCTGATATTAAAGTCCATCCGTAAGAAGTCACCATCAGTACTATTGTCAACAATTACAGATGTAGACGTGCTAACACTCAAATAATTACTCAATTCCTGAAATACAAATTTAAAGATCAAGACCAACAAAAACCTACAGAGGAATATAAAAGGATAAGAGCAAATTGAACAACCAGAAATAAGGAAGATGGCTAAACCACAATATTAACAAAAAGACAGGCAAGCAAGTTGAGCTAGTTGTCTTTAGATTGGGTGGAAAGATAACCCTGCTTCATGCCCCAATAGTTGATTTTGAATATTTAATTAAAGAGAACGAAACAAAGTACCATTCCAAATAAAAGACCATGGACAGAGCTGCTACTATTGATAATCCTGCACCAGATAATGTTGCCTCCGTTAAATCTCTTGGTATTTTCCTGCACATAAAGAAATATGTCAACGTGTGGAGTACTGCATTTGCAATCAATTCAAGCCTCTTAACCCTGGGTAAATCAACTAAGGCTAAATGCATAACATGATTCAAGCCAGAATCAAATTCCAAACGAATGCTACATCACTTCCAAACAGGCGATTAGGTTGCATATTATTTTGATCTGGAACAACTCTGCGAAAATTACAACCGCCAAGAACAAAAAAAAGTAGATGTAGATCATTTGACGGAAAAAAAAAAAAAACAAGGCCATAAAAACCTCGTACAAACCACCATTCGACCACCTCGCCTTCCAAATTAAATAAAAAAAAAACAAAGAAGCCAATGAACACAAAAATTCCAGAAGCCGATTTACATATACCGCCAACTCCAATCACAAAATTCTGACAAGAAGAAAGGCTTGAGATAAGCAGCAACATTTCAAAGAAAAAGCGTAAACAAAACATAATAAGAAAAAGAAGCGTGGAAGTGCATGACATATCGCAGAAGTGGGTGTTTGAGAAACAGAGACATGGTGTAAATACGAAATGCAAAGAAAGAGAAAGAGATCTAAGTGACCTGTAGAAATCTACAGATTTGAGCTTGGTGGAGGAAATCATGGCTGCGAAATCCACTCCACAGGCTCACTCTCCAATGAAATTTCCCAAGATGAAGAAGAAGAAGAAGAAGAAGAAGTTGGAGGAATTTGCGTGATTTTGGTAAAGAGAGAAGTGTCTCGTCTCTTACAAAGGCGCTTCTCTACGACATCAGTTGGCTCCTCCGAGTGTAAATCAAAACCAACTTATTTAACAATACGTTTTTCCTATTTTGGAGATATTAGCTTAACTAGTCACTTTTTTAAACAAATTAACATATAAAAATATGGATAATAGAGCTCTCAATTTTCCGAAAATATCAACCAAAAAAAATGTTGATATGGTACATAATTCTAGTAAAATAAAAACAATGTTTTCAAATTTTGAATTTAAATTAATTCATAAATAGGATTCTTTTTAACCCTATCAAAATATTTATAAATATACGACCAAAATATCATAGTCTATATCTATTGAGATGTTGGCCAATAATCATCGCTTCAAAATGGTCACCGAGGTTGGGCGTTGGTGTCCATCGAAAAATTAGTCAAAAGTTCATGATGACGGTTGCCAAAAAGCAGTCACCGAAAAATGGTGACTAGAGATTGTTGATGATGGTCGATGAAAATTTATCATTAAGAAATGGTCATCGACATTTTTTTTTGCAACAATTGTTATGAAAACAATTGGTCATAGTTGGTCGTTGAATGTTGCTCAAAGGCAGTTGTTGGAGCAGTGTCGACAACGGTCGCCAAAAACGGTAGTTAAAGGTTAACCAACGACAATCGCCATAAAACAATCACTAAAGGTTTGCCAGTGACTATCGCTGGGAAAAAATCATCAAAAGTTGGTTGACAACAGTTGTCTAAGGTTGGCTGACAATGGTTGTCGAAAAGCAGTCATTGAAAGTGGGTCGATAGCAATGCCGAAAAATGTTGACTGAAGGTTGGCGACAGTGGTCATTGAAAAACAGTAGATGGAGACATGATTGGAAGTTGTTCGGCAACAATCATCGAAGGTTGGCAGTGACCATCACTTGAAAACGATCGTGAAAGTTGGTCGACGACGGTCACCAAAAGTTGTTGTCAAAAAATGGTTGGCGATGATTGTCAAAAGTTGGCTGACAACGGTGGCCATTAAAACCAGTAGCCAAAAGTTAACCAACAATGGTCACCGAAGAAAATATCTTATTTCATAAATGTTAGATTTTATGTCCTAAAACTCGTTGTTTGTAATCATATTTTGTTTTTTCAATAAATTGGTTATTGAAGATTTATTAGTGAAATTGTATACTCTTTTCTTACTCATTATTTATTTATTCTCTCACTTTTCAAGGCCCTAATTACTTATTTATTTTATATGAGAAAAATTATTTGTTCTTTTTGTCCTAATCTTGATTTTAGAATATTAATATTACAATAATTGCAATATGAAACATAATGGTGGTTGATCAGAATAATTTAACTTCATTTGTGATTTTTTTTTTTTACTTTTTTCAATGTATATTTTAAGTTAAATTTGATTTCAAATGATTTTGTTTTGTTTCTTTTATATTGGTTTTGTTTTGGTTTTACTTTGTCTCAGTTTTATATACTAATGTTATGAAATACTTATATTATATGTATTAGTTGGTTGATATACTTACTATGTGTTTTTCATTTTTAAATTTTATTCAGTTTATTATAGTATTATTAAGTATATGAATGATATAACTCAGTGTATCATTATCAAGTACATCAACAATATATTGTTAAAGCATATCAGTAAAGTGAATCATTATCATGTATATAAATCAAGTTTACAAGTGTATATCAATAGTATATAAAGTATATAAGTAGGACTCCAAACATATCAAGTGTATTTAATCAATCAAATGTCTAAGTGTATTTACAAAGTGCATCGGGTATATCAAACATATCATGTACATCAAACGTATCAAATTTGTTGAGTATACCAATGGAGCATGACAAGTTTATTAGCGTTGTATCAAGTTTATCAAACTTATAAGTGAAACTTTTAAGTGTATCAAACTAATCAAGTGTATCAAGGCCTAAAGGGTATCAAGTGTAACGAGGAGTATTATGTGTTTCAAGATGTTTCAGGTGTGTATCAAAAAACATCGAGTGTATCAAAGAGTATCAGATGCATCAAGTGTATCTATGAAATGTTTCAGGTGTATCAAGAAATATCAAGTGTATCAAGGGTTATTAGGTGTATCGAATGTGTATAAGGTGCATCAAATGTATATCAGTAACGAGGACATTTACGACATTTTACCTCTTGATGTGTGGGCTGGGTTTTGCTTTTGCCATTTTGAAAAATTATAAAGTATATTTGCTATGTACTTAATTATTATAACTTGTTTTATCATTTTTGCAAGTGCTCCTTATAATAACAAGAACATGATGAATAAAAAAAAAAAACTTATAATTTTCTTTATATGAAAGCATTCATATAAATATAAAAGAAGCATTTATAAAAAAATTTGATGATCTCTTCTTAGAAAACAGAAAACTGAAAACATAAAACAAAAAGAAAAATAAAAGTTACCGTACAAGTGTTTTTGTGAGATACTACCTAGTTCTAAAATCATGTTTTATATAAGTTAAAGAATGTTGGGATGAAATCAGATATATTAGAATTTTTTATTGAAAATTATACGAATTATTTACATAGTTCTATCAAATTATATAGATGAAATTTTAACTTTTAAAACTATAAAAAGCTCCAACTTTATGCAAATGATAGGACGACATTTGGTCCTAATTTTTATTGGGAATATATTTCACAAATTTTAGTTTCACCATGATTTATGTAATGTTTGTAAAACTTAATTTTTTATTATGTGTGTGAAAATAATAAATAGAGAACTACTGTAGATGACAAAATTGTGTTGAAAGTATTTACAAAATATAGCAAAATTTACCTTTCTTGAACTCAATGTGATGGATTTAAATAAGGATGAGTAAATTCCTTGCTTCAAGCATAATATAGTTCAAGAGGAAGAATTGTTGAAATTTGTTGATGAACTATCTTCTGCAAGAGGGCTTCAATTTTTGCACTTGTAAAAGAAATGAAACAAAAATTAGTTACAACTACTTTTGTTAGAATAGAAAGTTATTTTGTTTCAATAAAATAACTAATAAAAGTCTTGTAGTCTCAAGGAGAAAATATACAGAATAAATTCATGGAGATGTAGTATGAAAATATGTTCGTATTTGTGTTTTGAATCTATTTTCACACTGAATGTTGAATAAAAGAATTTTTACCTTTGAAGAAAACATTTTGAAACATGCTAAGGAGAAAGAGTGATAAATGAAATGCATCATATTGACAATAAAATAGTACTTTTCCCAAACGTCCAGTTTATGCAATGTCAGACGAATGTCCATATTACAAAAAAAAAATGTATATACATTTCATACATGTTATGTATTAAAGGGAAGACATATACATTCAACAGAAAATGACCTACTTTGGCAGAATGTCGATGTTTGCCTAGTACTTCGAAATTGTGGTCTACGTACACTCGACCACTACATAAGACAATGGTGAAACTTACATAAGAACACCATGTATTAGAATATATGTCTCTAAATAAAAATATAGATAATGGTGCGAGAGTGTACCTTATAGTTCGTATCTAACGACGCGTAACAAAAATAGCCAAATCAAAAAGTTAACAGGTAAATTGGAACAATTATACAAAATCTAAAACAATGTTATACTCTATCTCAGAGAACGGAAGTTCGTTCAGTTAAATGAAATTAAACTTCAAATGACAAATAAACTTGTTACGGACAGACCAATGCAAAGAGACCTTATTAGATGTGGGGATATGAAGGACATTGCATCCATATCAAATGCGGTGACACGAAGGGCATAGATAAAATGTAATGCAACATACGGAATAAAATCATGGATGAAAAAATGCATAAAACACATTATATGTAGTGAAGTGAAGAACATTCAATGGAGAAAATGAATATGGACAGAAAAAATACGTACCAATACGGAACGTCACACAAAAAGATGCACAACAATGGATGAACAAGTGACCAACAAAGGAGAACAACATCAAATGAGGAAAGGGGACAATATATATAAAGGAAGGCAGTAGCAAAGTAAATGATGCAACAACAACCAAAAAAAAATTAATCCTACTGTCAAACGTGTTGTGTTGACAAGACAAAAATAGGCAATGGATGGTCAAAGAAGCATTCACAGGCATGCCACACAAGTCAAAGACAGTCAATGCATGTGAAGGAAAGAAAAAGTTTTTTTTTTTTTTAATTTTCTACACAACCGACATGAAAAAACAGTAAATAAATACTGAGCCAAAGAGGAAAATAAATTCATTAAACCAGAAGCACACAAAAAGTCAAAAATACAATGCACAACAAAAGGAAAACGAAAAAAAAGAGACTAATCCAGTGACACGGTGCAACAAACAGAAAATGAACATTCAAAGAAAAATGACTATAAACACTTCAAGAACGAACATGGAACAAAAAAAGAAATGACTAAACAAAATAAAAGTAGTAATAATGATGATCAAGGAGAACATGTGAATGCTCGTTTCAACCAAAACAATATGCATATTCAGGAAACTAACTCATCATCGACAGTCGAATAAAAGAAGAAATATTACCTCGACCCTACCTTGCTCAGAACCACCAAAGCCATAACCCTCGATTAGTATCCGTCACTCATCAGAGGATGAAAGGTCGTCGCAGCCACGGAGGTTAACCAAGCGGTAAGGAAAGTATTATGAATGATGTAAATACCATGTTTTGTCCTGCATTTTTTATTTTTCATTTATTTATTTATTATTATAATTATTATTTTAAAGAATTTGAATTTGAATTTGAATTTAAATTTTAAACTTTAAATCTTAATTCTTAATTCTTAAATTTTAAATTTATGTTTTAAAACAAAAATAAAAAATAAAAAATAAACACATTTAAAAATAAAATAAAAATACAAAGGTTAAATAAAAATAAAAAGGTTGTTTTTTTTTTCTCAACCATCCCCTATTTTTGTTTTCCTTCCGCTCGTACTTTTCCACTCTCCCACTTCCTCACACTCTCTCACTTTCCCCCACCCTCCCACCTTTTCCCACTTTCTCTCCGTAATCTCTCAAATATCTCTAAACATTTTTCCATCCCAATTGGTTACCACAAACCAATCTCATCCTAGAGGATAGGAAGATCTCCAACGGGTGGTGTCCCCTCAGTGATTTATAGATTCAGAGACGTCATCGAAAGTAAGCTCTCTTTATCTTTTAATTTAAAAGCATACTAAGTTCTTATTTAGAATTTTGATTCTAAATTTTTACCAATGTATTGGTATTTTAAGATTTTTAAATTAATTTGAGTAACAGTTCTTTAAATTTTTATCCCTTCAAAGTGATGATTGCTTGCAAAGATATTGAAAATGTGAGAGAAAAGTAAAGGGCAAAAAGGCAACTCTGCATTTAATTTCTCCAAAATCACACTTGTCTAAAGGTTGCTTTTACAAAAAAAAAGAGAAACCTTTTGTTTCTACTTTTTTCAAGAACTGGTATCAGAGTCATCAGAAGAAAAGAAAGAAAATGACTACTACGCAGTTTGAAATTGAAAACTTTGATGAAAATTGAGACTTTACCTTGTAGACAAAAAAAATTACCGCAATCTTAGGTTCACAAAAGGCCTTGAAAGCTTTAGAAGACCCTAAAGAACTCCCTGAAACTTTAACCAAGTCAGAAAGAGAAACAATGGAAGAGGTAGGTCACGGTACACTGGTTATGAATATTACTAATAATGTGTTAAGACAGATAATTGAAGAAACCACTGTATTTGCTACTTGTGAGAAACTGAAGGCGCTGTATGAAAGAAAGACCTACCAAATAAGATGTTCATAAGAGAGAAGCTATTTTCATTTAAAATGAATCATAACAAGAATCTTGATGAAAATTTAGATGAGTTCAAGAAACTAACCAATGCTCTTAATCAAATTGGGGAGAAATTGGGGGTAGAAAGTGAAGCTGCTATTCTCATTAATCCGATCCATGACACCTACAAAGAAGTGAAGACAAAAAACAAGACTTCAAATGCATCAGAGTCCCTATTCTTAAAGGAAAAAATTGTTTTAGAAAAACCAGAAACAAAAATCAAAGATCAAGCAGAGATAAACCAGCACTGAAATGTTTCATATGTCACAAAGGACATGTTAAAAGAAATTGTCTTGACAGGGGGAAAGAACTTCTGAAGAGATGAAAATAGAAGATATAGACCTTACGACAGAGAAGACTTCAATCGAAACAGAGATTATCAAAGAGAAGCTCGAAAAAAAGGAAGAGAACATGAAAGTGATCACGAGCCTATTGGCAATAAAACTTTTGAATACACTGAGGTGTTAGCAGCCACCAATAAAAAAGCCATGGAAATTGAAATTGAGGAGGAAGACTAGGTTTAGACTCAAGATATACCTATCATATGACCTCTAAGAAAAACCGGTTTGTTAACTACAAATCACAGGAGGGAAACTCAGTTTACATGGGAAATAATCAAGATTGTGAGATTATTGGTGTAGGCTTAGTGTTGTTGAAGCTATCTGACAACAAGGAGGTTCTCCTTAAAGGGGTAAGACATGTTTCAAAGCTAAAGATAAACCTTATCTCTTTAGGTATGCTTGATGATATAGGATGCCTCATTTATATTGAAAGATGACTCATCAAGGTGGAAAGACAAGGTAGAGTAATTCTTACTTCAAGAAAGGTGAAAGACTTGTATACTGTGAAAAATGTGGTCAAACTCAAGTATGCTCTAATTTCAGAACTGAGAAAGAATTGGACCATAACAGAATTTCGGTCTATACCGGCACCATAATATCTGATTGGGAGGAAGATTAGAATTAGAGATTGATCAAAAAGCAAGGATATGGGCTCGTGTGAGTAGGAAACATAAAATATCTATTCTAGTTCTATCATCAGCTATGGGTGAAGTAAAAAAAGACTACCCTCAATCCCATGCATGCTAAAGTATAAAATGAACTAGAACTATGACATCGAAGACTTTCATATATCAGTGAAAGAAGGCTTACTGAACTACAAAAAAATGGTTGATTCAAGCTAGAGGAGTAAAAAAAACTTGGCTTCTGTGAACACTGAATCTTTAACAAGTCTAAGAGGCTGAAATTCTCTAAAGGAGAACACCATTCAAAAGCCACCTTGACTATGTACATGGTGATCTTTGGGGACCAACTAGGACTCATTCTTGGGGAAAATCAAGGTACTTTTTATCTCTTATAGATGATTTTTCAAAAAAAGCATAGACTTATCCTCTCAAATCTAAACATCAAACTTTTGAATGTTTTAAAAAGTGGAAAGTTAAAGTATAAACTCAAACTGAAAGGAAGGTTAAATACTTAAAAACTGATAATGGTCTAGAGTTTCTTAGTAATGATTTTAACTTTCTATGTAATGAGTTTGGTATATCAAGGCACATAATAGTTGCTTACACTCCTCGACATAATGGAGTTGCTGAGAGGATGAATAGAACATTGATGGAAAGAGTGAGATGTATGATTTCATAGGCAAAAATCTCAGAAAATTTCTAGGCTGAAGCTTTAGCTACTGCCACCTATTTAGTGAATAGAAGCCCATGTGTTTCTATAGACCTGAAGACTCTTGAAGAAAGATGGACTGGAGCTACTCCTAAGCTCTCTAATCTAAAACCTTTTGGGTGTACAACATATGTCTACATCAAACAAAGCAAGATTGAACCTAGAGCTTTTAAATGTATGTTTATTGGCTACCCTAATGGTGTCAAAGGTTACAAGCTCTGGGATTTCTCTTAAGAAAGAAGCCTAATAAGCTGAGATGTTGTTTTCGAGGAGAATGAAATCTATATGGAGTTTATCAAAGTAACACCTTCTGCTGAACAAAATTTGAACGACAACTTCTACCAGCCACCAAGTAGAGACTCATTCAAATTTGAAAGACTTAAACCCTAACAACAGTGATCAACTTCCAACAAAAGCTCTACCTAGCTTTCGTCCTCAAGAAGAAGTAGAAGAAAATGCAGAAGACTTGACAAATTATAGCCTAATAAGAGATAGAGGGAAAAGAACCATTAGGCCTCCTTCTAGATTTGCAAGAGCAGTCTGCATAGCTAACTCCTCTACATAGACTATAGAAGATGAGCCTTACAGTTATGAAGATGCTCTAAACAGCAATTGATGGAAAGAAGCCATGAATGATGAACTTAATTCACTTTACAAGAATGATACTTGGGAACTAGTAGAAAAGCCACATGGAAAAGGTATCATTCCTTGTAAATGGGTCTTCAAGAAGAAGATGATTGGTGATTTAAATGACAAATTAAAATTTAAGGCAAGACTAGTAGCTAAAGGATTCAAGCAAAAGGAGAGTGTAGACTATAATGAGATTTTTTTCCCCTATTGTGAAGCACACTTCTATAAGAATCCTACTGGCTATTGTACCATGTGAAAATCTTGAGCTGGAGTAGTTAGATGTTACTACCGCTTTCCTACATGGAAGCTTAGAAGAAGAAATCTTCATGGAGCAGCCTAAGGGTTTTGAAGTAAAAGGCAAAAAGGAGCTGGTGTGTAAACTAAATAGGTCTTTATATGGCCTAAAACAGTCTCCAAGGTGTTGGTACAAACGTTTTGATGACTATATCAGCCTGATAGGCTTTATTAGAAGTCTATATGACCATGTGTCTACTACAAGCAGCTCACTGAAGGTGATTACATCTATCTTTTACCCTACGTTGATGATATGTTACTAGCAAAGAGAGATCCAATCAAGTTAAAAGAAATCAAAGCTCAACTAAGTGTTGAATTTGATAAGAAAGACTCAAGGGCAACTAAGAAGATCCTAGGAATTGAAATCTTGAGAGATAGAAATAACAATGAGTTATCTCTAACTCAGAAGACCTACACCAACAACGTACTATGTAAATTCAACATGGCTAGCTCAAAGGCAGTTTCTACACCTTTAGCACGACACATTAAAATATCCGCAAGAGATTCACCTAAAGATCCGACTGATAAACAAGCAATGAGCTATGTACTATATTCTAATGCTACAATTCAAGTCTTGTCAGCTGGGACATGGGAAACCTAGGCAAGATCCATTGTGAGGCAACTAAATGGGTTTTCAGATACCTATTTGGAACAAAAAATGGGGGTTGCTTTATAAACCTCATAATGATTTTAAACTACGAGTAAGAGGTTTTGTGCATGCTGATTTTGTTGGAGATCCTAATAAAAGAATATCACTAATTGGCTTTGCCTTCACTTTGGGAGAAAACCTTATCAATTGGAAATCAAATTTACAATAAATAGTTGCCTTATCAACTACTGAAATAGAGTTCATAGTTGTTTCTGAAGCTGTGAATGAAGTTATGTGGCTAAGGGAATAGTCTCAGAACTAGGCTACAAACAAGAAACTATAGAGCTAATGTGTGACAACCAAAGTGCAATTCACCTCACAAAGAATCAGCAATACCATGACAGAACTAAACCTATTGATGTGAAATTACACTTTGTTCGAGACATCATTGAAAAATGAGTGGTGAAAATCCTAAAAGTTAAAACTGAAGAGAATATTGCTGATTTCCTAACAAAAGCCCTACCGAGATCTAAGTTTGAACTATATTTGAATCTACTCAATGTGGTGGATTCAAATAAGGATGAGTAAATACCTTGCTTCAAGCAGAATATAGTTCAAGAGGGAGATTTGTTGAAATTTGTTGACGAACTATCTTCTGCAAGAGGCTTCAATTTCTGCACCTGTTAAAGAAATGAAACAAATTAGTTACAACTACTTTTGTTAGAACAAAAAGTTCAACAAAATAACAAATAAAAGGCTTGTAGCCTCAAGGAGAAAATATACAAAATAAAATCATGGAGATGTAGTATGAAAAATATGTTCATATTTTTGTTTTGAATCTACTTTCACACTGAATGTTGAATAAAAGGATTTTTACCTATGAAGAGTGATGATGTAGGCTACGTGCTGAACCACTATAAACTTCATCTTGTTCACTTTTCTCATCTCTTCATCTATAAACTTCATCTATAAACTTCATCCATTAAGAAACCCCTTTCAAAACATTTTTTTCTTCTTCCTTACTCTCTCGGTGAACCATGCAACAAAAGAAATACAAAGAAAGGAAAGTGATGACATCTTGCAAATATATTGAAAAGGTGAGAGAAAAGTAAAGGGCAAAAAGGTAAATCTACATTTAATTTTCCCAAAATTACCCTTGTCTCAAGACTGCTTTTACAAAGAAAGAAAAACTTTTTGCTTCTTCTTTTTTCAAGAAATAAGCCCTTAATAACCACTTTATTGAATAAAATATGATTTTAAATTTCAAACTACGTGTTTTAGGACATAAAATCTAACAATTCCAACTCCCTTTAGTTGTTCTAACTCCGAGTACTATCTAAAGAATTTAGAATCTATGACTACGGACGACAATCATCTTGGAGGGAAATCACACATCAATATACGATATATGTAAATTGACAATAAAGATCTAAAACAAAATTGGTATAATTAGAGCTAGACATATGTAGTAGATACATTGTAAGAGAGAGAAATTTTATGCAGGTGAATTTCACCTTTTTAAGTTTATATTTGTATAAGTGTGCTTGCAAATTCATATTAGTGTTGCCATATTTAAAATTAATTGAATTAACTTTGCCATTTATCCAAGCATCATTTCAAAAATTATCCCCCAAGTTTTAAACAACAGGATTTAATATCATTTAATTTCTTCAAATATTCTTATTTTCTGAAGATAAATGAGGAATATAATATGTTGAAACAATTTAATTTAGATTATAAAAATGACCATCAACCCTAAATTTTAATAGTTTTAGTTCTACCCCTAAAGTTTAAATTTGTTTTAAAGCAAACTTTTCCATACAAGTGGCATAGAAGACAGCTAATAATAGTGATGCACGTGCCAAAGTGAAAGGATTGAATTACACTCATAGATCACTTTATGACTATGATTCAATCCTACTCTTAACATTGCAAAAATAGTCATTTAATTTTAACGTTTTATCATTAAAATTGTTTCAAAACCAACTATTTATTAGCTTTAGGATTGAGGGTACAAATAATTTTTTACGCGTGTTTAACCGATTAATCGCAATGTATTTTTGTTATTTCATGTTGTAATTTTTTTTCTATTTAAAATTATTCTATGTAGTGTAAATATTTTCGCGTTTTGTTCTATTTTTGAAAAAAAAACCACACACATGTATAATACAATGATAAAATAAATTTAAATATAGCACAAAATTTAGTAACATACTAAATACACACGGTTACCATTGTGAGCACTTCTTCCCAAATTTCTCAAATTAAAAGTTATCACTAATAGCTTTTTTTTTTTTTATAGAAATGACTAGCTTCACACATTTCTGATTTTCTCACATTGAAAACTATGACTAATAACAACTATAAATGATAGCCACTGATAGTTACCATTAAGTGTTATCACTAAGACGACAATTAGTGAATATCACATATAGTTACTATAAGTTGTTGTCACCAATAACTTATAAACTATTATCACCGATGGCTGTATGAGTTGCTATCTTTGATAATTAATGATATCAATGATAATTTTTCATTTACCACCATTACAAGTGCTTCTTCTTGAGTTTTTTAAATTGAAAGCTATCATTTGTAGCAATTATCAGTGATAGCAATTTATAGTTGCTGCTGTCAATGATAGATGTTATTAGTGATAACTTTCGATTTGAGAAATATGTTATCAGTTGCTATTATTGATAGCAACTATTAGTGATAACTTCTATTAGATAGTCACGTAATGGTAAACTTAACATTATAAAAAAAAATTAAATTCACTGATCAATGTTTGTTATTTTTATAAATATTTTATGTTGTGCAAATTTTTTAGTTTATTTACTAAATTGTGGTCTTTGCAATAGTTTTCATAATTAAAGCTACCAAATAATTTATTTTCTTTGCAATATACGTATCAATCTATGCATAAATAAACTTTTGATTTTTAAATTTTTAAATTTTATACTTTAAATCTATTATAATAAATTCTAATACATTTATTGTTAATATTTTTTTGAAAAAGTATCTATCTGTTCCCTTTGTTTTAGATATAATTTCTATTTAGTTTTTTTTTTTTGTTTCCAAATGTAACATTTTTATAGTTGAGATTTCAATAATACTCCATTAAACTTAAAACAAAATATATATATATGAAAAATTGTTAAAAAAGAAGTAAAATAGATGAAATATTTAGGATGTGTAATAGATTTTGTGTTTTAGTTGGTTTTTTCTGTTTGATGTAAACAGTTTCTTTTTATGTATATATATTTTTAAAAACCTTTTTCTTGTTGGAGTATTTTAAAAAATATAACCCGCGTCCAAATATTTACACGATATAGAACCATTTCGAAAACGGAAAAAACCCACATGTCCACGATAGAAAATACAAAAATGTTCGTTATTAATTGACACATGATTGTTAATTAGCACCCAGTGCAAGTAATATATTTGTAAACGATTGTCTAGATTTGACTTTTTTGATACATGATTGTTTAGATTTGATCATTTAATTTAGCTACACAAATCTAAACGATTATTTTTAATATTTTTTGGTACACGATCGTTTAGATTTGATTGTTTAAATGTTTAGATCCAAATCTAAACAATTTTCTTTCAAGATTTTGTTTGTACACAATTCTTTAGATTCAATTTTTTTTGTATACCATCATTTAGATTTAAATCTAAACAGGTTTTTTAAAAGAGTTTTTGGTACAGATCGTTTAATTCAACTACCAAATCTAAACGATTTTTTAAGATTCATCGTCTAGATTTGTCTACCAATATTACAATGTTTTTTTTCATGATTTTTCATATTTGGCACACGATCTTGAATAATTAAATAAAAATTTGAATTTTTTTATAAAAAAATAGATCTTTTATATTTGGTATACAATTTTGAACCAATAAGAGTTTGAAAAAATTGCAAAAGAAGAAGAGAAAATGACGATGGAAAGGAAAAGAAAAATTGCAGATGGAAAGAAAGGGCAAACCTAAAATATTTTAAAAAATAGTCGACTTCATGTACTTTTTTTTATTTTGTTACACACGTTGTAAATATTTTGGTGTTTTGTTATATTTCATGAAAACTAACTTTTTTTTCTTTTTTTTAATTTATTTTAGTTTAATTTACATAAATGTAACAAAACCTCTACATATTTATGACTCGTATAATAAAATAAAAAAAGTCCATGAAGTCCGATTATTTTTTCATAAATTCCATTTATTATGTATTTTCCCCTTTTTCTTTTTTTTTTTCGATTTATTTATCTTCTCTTCTAGATTTATCTTGACAGTCCTGACCGTTAAGAAAAGATCCCTTATTTTGTAGACACATATGCAAAAATGGTAAAATACGTAAGTTTTTGGGTTGGGCGATTCTTGACGATAAAACCTTCAAGAAAAGCATTGTTTGATGGACAATACATACAAAAAATACATTAATATTTGATGAGCATTGCCATCAAGAACTCATGGAAAAACAATTTGGTTTGCCTTGATGGGCAAAGAATTAATTTCCTCGATGAGCCCATTTTACAAAAACGTACTCTTCCTCGATGAGCATCGACCATCAAGGAAAACCTTTCTTAATGGTAATGAACTCTTAAAGAAATTAAGTAAGTAATTTATTTTTCAAATTGTTTTTCTTGATAGACAACGACAATCAAGTACCTTCCTTCATGGGCAAAAATATAAAGTTAATATTAATATTTATATTAATTGTTTCACTTTCTTTTTGTCATATATATTTTGTTATTTTATTGTAATTTTTCTATACATGTTTTTGTCTGTGGAAATTTATTTTTGTTGATGGTGATGGAAAATTTTAACCCATTCATTTTGTTTTCAATTCTCTAGTGACTTTTGCAAAAATAGCAAAAAAAATTATGAAAATAAAGTCAATGTCAAAACATTTTCTAAATTTGCAAAAGTAGCAAATTTAAAAGCGATAATCATCTGATAGTCTTATGATAACTGTCTGATATTCATTTGATAACCGTCTGATATGATTAATTACTTATCATAGTTGTCATATTTGCAATATGCAAAAAATAGGTGTTATGAGTTGTTTTTTTGTTATCTGATGCAATATTTTCCAAAAAAAAATTATGGCATGAACCAATCATAAAGAAATAAAATAATAATTAAGAAAATAAAGAAAAGAGATAACGTGAGGTAAGCGTCCATCTCTCACGTTTACCCTAGTGTTTTTTCAATTTTGTTTTTTAAAAAATATTCAAGTTTGTCGGCAATATCTCGATATCTCTTCGAAGTTTGATATTTTAAGTTGCAACAATTTTAACAACGGTTGCAATAGAGTTGATTGCAACAATTACTTATAGCGTTTAAAAATGTCACAATAAATTGTTGCAAATGGACTATTATTGTACTGATTTATAATTGATGTTTCAATTGAAAATTAATAATAATAATTATTCAATACGTTTTATAATGAGATCTTTTAAAAAATATAACAAAGCGACAAAATATTTACACGACATACAACAATTTCGAAAAAAAAAAAACTCACGGGCCTACAATGGAAAATACCAAAAAATGTCCCGTGATTGATTGGCATCCAACTCGCATTTGGGAAACAAAAATTTAGATTTGACTATTTTTCCCTATATAATCATTTAGATTTGGGTCAAATTTAAACGATTTTTTTCAAAAATTTTTGGTACGCGATCGTTTATATTTGGTACACGTCGTTTAATTTAATCGTTTAAATTTGGATAGCCAAATCTCAACAATTTATTTTCAAGATTTTTTTATACACTATCATTTATATTTGGTTATTATTTTTTGTACAAGATCGTTTACATTTGTTATATTACTAAATAGAGGTATTTGTAATTAATTTGTGTCGGGAATGGCTATCATTGTATTGATTTATAATTGATATTTTAATTGGAAATTAATAATAATTATTATTTAATACATTTTATAATTCTAATAATTATTCTTTTTCTATATAGATTTGAACTATGGACTTCTTGTCCATGGGACACCCAAGTTTGGAAGGAGTGGAGAGATAGGTAAATGTAGGTTTGTCAATATCTCTACACTTTCACATGCCGCTACTATCTATCAGGCATGGGGACTAATAATAATAATAATATATAATGATTATTAGAATTATAAAACGTTAAGTTTCATAAAAATAATAAACCAGTAAAATATTTAGCCCATGTAACAAAATGAAAAGATCCACAACACCGATCATTTTCTTTAAAAAAAAATTATGGGTTTACCCTTTCTTATCATCGTCTTTCTTTTCTTCTTTCTGCGATATTTTTTATTTTTGTCGTCTTTTTATCTTCTTCTGCAATTTTTTTAAATATTTCCATTTGCCTTCTTTTCATATCTTTCTTCTGCAATTTTTTTCCTTCTCATCGTCTTTTTCTCTTCATCTGTAATTTTTTTTTTCAAATTGTTATTTGGCTCAAGATCGTGCTATTTTTTCAAACTGTTATTTAGTTTTTTAAGATCGTGAAAAAAAAATTATTGGAGTATTTGATTGCCAACGTTTTAAAAAATATTATATCGTATATGCCACTCATTAGTTGCAACAGTTTCTTTTATGGATTAAGTATATATTTATACTTTGTAATTTTATTTTTCTAGTAAAAAATTTGATATTAACAATCAATTGTTAGTAGTCATGACGATCAAGCATCGATATCAATGATCAAGACGACCACCTCCGATGTAAAGACGATCAATGGTCACCGATTGATGGTAAAGACGGTCAATGATCGTTTGTTGATGGTGAAGATTGTCAATGATCACCAACTATAGAGACGATTGGTTGGTAGTCAACTGTCATGAAAATCAGTCATCAAAAGTCATGACATTTGGTCATTGACCATCATTACTATCGTTTGTGAATAGGTACGACAATCGATCATTAATGATGATAATGGTTGGTCGTCGACAATCATGATGTTTGTCTGACAAGAGTAACATTTGATTTCCCTTTTGTGTATAAATGAAGATATGATAAGTGAGGAAGGTCTAAATGCAAGTATACACGGTGAAGAAGTGATAATTCCTAGATATTCCCAAGTGTCGAAGCTCCACAAGGAGTAGTTTGAAATTATTTTGCAAAAACCATTTTGGTGATGAGTGTGTTTCAAGGATAACCCAAACTTGTAAGGGTAGTAGTGCCTCAACATTCCTAGCAATGCAAAACAGCTAATGAGATCACATCAATCATGACTAACATAACTTGGTCAGAATGTATCTCTGTATAATAATCCTTTGGATCATTTGACTTGGCTCCCAGTGCTTAACTTCCACTTTCCATAGTTAACTAATTCATGCATTTTATTGAAAAATTCTTTATCCCTAAAGTGAGTCAACTTTTTCTATTCCTAGGTTGTAAGACGACCTATGCTGTTGTAATGAAATCATGATGTCCCTTAGCCTTCTCAGCACTTAGATTCTGCTTTGATGCATGCTAAACTAAATGTCCAATTCAATTTAGCATTTTTTAAACATAATTCTTCTTAGAGAGGTAAACAGTGTAAACATGTCGTGCAGTGTATTCAATCTACTATGTTGTACCAAAGGAAGTTTCCACTCTAGTGAACCACCAATTAAACTTAACACATGCTAGATTGTGAAAATGACCACAAATTGTTCAAACCATGATTAACAACCCGTCTATGAAAAATCAATAATCAGTTATTAGTAAGATTAAACATGAAGTACAACTTAAATAGTACATTCTGAGCCCAAAAATCTTTAAATTTTAAATTTTAATTTTTTTTAGGTGTACCAGATTTAGGGTGTGCGATGTGATTTCATGATCTATCATATAGTAGTCATTTATTAGAATATATGTTGGGTTATAAACTCAATTCATTTTTTCAATATAATATGCATTATCTAATGTATTATACGTTATAACAATATAAAATAATAATTATATAACTTTTTAGGTTAAATTACAAATTTGGTCCTCATAATTTTAAAATAATAGAATTTAGTCTTTATAGTTTACTAAAATTTAGTCATTTTGGTATGATAAATCATATAAAGTAGTCTCGCTTGTATGGACTATTTATGAAGGTTTTCAAATCATAAAGATGATATATGAGGTTTTGTCAAAACTATAGGTTAAACTCCAACTTTCTTCAAACGATAGAAACTAAATTGCAATTTAATCAATTTTGTAAACATAAATTATATTCATAAATAAATGGATTTTTTTTTTAAATATAATAAATCGACGAAAAATTTACACTATATAGAACAATTTTGAAAAAAAAAAAACCCACACATGCTCACAGTGAGTTATACCAAAAAT
Source organism: Cucumis sativus (assembly GCF_000004075.3). NCBI lineage: Eukaryota > Viridiplantae > Streptophyta > Magnoliopsida > Cucurbitales > Cucurbitaceae > Cucumis > Cucumis sativus. The sequence goes on along the minus strand of NW_022279575.1, from coordinate 79,878 downwards.
GTCCAAGTCAACACGCAATTAATCGGCCACGCGTGTGTGTAATTTTCTTTAAACAATCATGATACGCGATTGTGTAGAAATTATACACGATTGTGTAGGTAGTATCAACATCGACCACACACGCACTTGAAAGGATCATGATACGCGATTATGCAGGTAATATACACGATCCTGTAGTTATTTTTAACGATGGAAATTTTTTTATAATCTAAACGGTTGTGTTGACCATGTTAAACGATTGTTGAATATGTAAGTGATCGTTTAGATAATGTCAAAGTGATATTTAAATGATGTTGACATTGGAAGAGAGTACTTGTAAAAAGAAAGAGAAGATGAAGAAAGAAAGAAAAAGAAGATTAAAAAAAATGAAGTGAAAAAATGTGAAATAGATGATGAATAAATATAGAAAAGAGAAGTAACCAATTGTTGAAATGTGGTTTAAATTTAATTATGTTGTCTAAAAATTCTTAAAAGAAACTCGGGAGGGTTTGTGTTGGGGGAAGGAAATTGTTATAAGGTATTCCCACCTAGTGGATCTGATAAACACTATGGGTAACAAAATCAAATAGAGAAACTTTTAATCGCTGGATGGAGCAGTGCCGTATTCCTCTTTCAAACCTCCATTGAACCATTCTCTCCTCCGCCCACCCTCTTCTTCTAAACACTATTATTATTCATTTCAGAGAGAGGAGAGAGTATCCCTCATCCATCAACATGATTGCTCGAACTCTATTCACTGCTTTCAAGACATCCATTCTTCCATCCTCTTCCTCCCAATTGCCCCCTCTTCTCCTCCTCACCTTGTCGATCTGTATGCTCTTCTCTCCTTTCTTTCATTTCCGTTTCATCATTTTTCATTTCTCTCCAACATTTTGCTATGGAATTGTAGGTCACCACCTTGGTTTTGGCGGAACACGATTCCGGTTCCATCAATGCCGCTTCCCTTAGCGCTATGCGCTTCCTTAGCGCTATAGCGGCTGCCGCTTCCTTGAGCACTCACACTTCCATTTCCCTCCTCTTGGCGGGCTCTGGGCCTTCGCTTCATCAAGCTGCTCAACATGCTGCCTCTTGCCACCCATCTATTTCTCAGGTATTATCATTTACTCTCTATCTATCGCCTTTTACATGGAGATTCGACCGCCCAACATTTTTTCTTCACATATTCTTTTTTTTTTTTTTTTTTTTTATGCATTACCTCCTAGAATTAGTCCAAATTCCAGGAATTTTATGGTGGTTGTTGCTTTGTTCTATTCTCATTCGAACATTTGAGGAGTTATAACCTTCGTCCTATGCCATCTTTTTAGAATCAAGATAGAGTAATTAGAGTGATCTGTGTTCTTCGTCGTTTCCTTATTACTGATATCGGAGGTTAAATGTTATTTAGGTGCTTGTTGCTGATTCTGATAAATTTACATACCCCTTGGCAGAACCTTGGGCTCAGTTAGTCCAATTGGTTCAACAGAAGAATGGGTTTTCTCATGTAATTGCGGCTTCAGGTTCTTTTGGGAAAAACATTCTTCCACGCGCTGCCGCTCTTTTAGATGTTTCTCCGGTTACGGATGTCGTAGCTATATCTGAATCTCGACAATTTGTGAGGTTTATCCTGTTTTTTAGACTTAAATCCTTGATTATATTGACATTTATGCAACTTTGTGAACTGTTTTAAGTACCTACAGTCTACATTAATCCTAACAAATGTGTTTCCACTAATTTAACCTTCCTTGTGTATGTAGAAAAACATAATTTTCACTGCTGATGTTGTTTATGGTGGAAACTTCATTCAGTGGAGAAATACTTAAATTCTCTAATCCTTGTTTTTCAACATTCCAATTTCCATGTTTTGTTTTGTTTTTTTTTTTTATTTTCGAACCTCAGTTTGCATTTTTTTGTATGCCAATTTCGTCTTGTGACTATGATGGAGCACTTAAATTGTCCATGTCCTAATTTTTAGTTAAGTACATTCTAAATTGATGTGCAATAGTTTTTTTCCTTACAAAAGAAGAAGGATGACTGACAATACAATTTGGAACTCATAATAGGCCCATATATGCTGGCAATGCGCTTTGTACAGTTAGATACCCAGGAGCTGACCTTGTATGTTGACCATAAGATCTACATCATTCCCAGTGCCTGCAAGATCTGTTGAGTTGGCATCAAATAAGTCCGCTATATCTCAGGTTGATCTCTCAATGCTTGGTGGAGGTAAGCCTACAGCCTACTTTTCCATCTCCAATAATTCTCCACACTCTAGAAAAAGGAAGCCATAATAACATCAAGAATTGAATGCTTCTGCTTATTTGATTAACCCAAGTTAGTTTTGATGATTGTTCCATCCTATTAAGGAACACTTTCCATAGTACTTCTCTGGATCATTTTAATTTCTGTTATATTACTTTAGTGGCCTGCCAAAGGATTAGGACATGTAATTAGGTCTAATGAGTGATACTTGGTTTAGGTCTAATGAGTGATATCAATCTTTCAGATTCTATTGGAAAATCTAGATACGTAAAGCAAACATCTCCGGAAGCAGAACGTCCTGATCTTGCAAATGCACGTGTTGTTGTCACTGGAGGACGTGGTTTGAAAACCGCTGAGAACTTCAAAATGATTGAGAAGCTTGCCGAGAAACTTGGTGCTGCAGGTTGATTCAGTTTGAATTTTTGAATTGAACTTCAAGTTGTTTTTCCTTCTGCATCGCCTTCATCATTTTTTTAATTTTTTCTCTGGTTATAAAATATTGATTGTCAAATTTCCTAAAAATATCATGGAACTTGGGGCACACGGAGCCTATTAATGAGAACAGAAAACATTAGATCTCAAAACACTTTGCATAGAGTACTGTTTTCTATTTATTCTACAGTATCAAAGTAATCAATTTTGTCAACACACAAATAATGAATATGTTGCTTTCTTCATTCTCTAATCCTATAACCTAATTTGATGTTTCTTCTCTTATTTGTTTAGTTGGTGCCACACGTGCTGCTGTTGATGCTGGATTTGTTCCCAATGACCTTCAGGTAATTGCCTTCTTGGCTTTTCCTTCCAAGTTGAGAGTATTATTACATCTGAATTTTGTAATTGTAGTTTGCCTAATCCAAATTAACCATCATGGGTTGGTCTATAATGAAAAAGGAGACAAAGTCTCAATAAATTGGCAAAATGTCATGGATTCAATCTACGGTGATCAGCTATTTGGAATTAATTTCCTATGAGTTTTTTTGACACCAAAATATTGTAGGATCATACAGGTTGTCTTGTTAGATTAGTCATAGTACGTGAGCTTGGATACTCACGGATATAGAAAAAGTTAGTGTACCTAATCCAAATTAAAAGTGAACATTGAAGTTACTAAGTTAGGCATTTCACTGGAACTTGACTGAAGGGAAGGTGAACTTTTAGATCACCCCCACACCAGAAGTTCAAAGAGAAATAAAATTAAAAAAAAAAACTAAAACAAAAAAATTGTCCAATTCCTTCTCTCTTGCCCTTTCTTTTCCTTTGTAATTCTTTTTGTGGAAAATATACTTGGTATGTGCAAATATTTTATATGGATAGTGCCATAACACATATTAACGTGGGTTGAATTTATCCATAGTTTTTTATTCTTTTATCGAGTGCAAATTTCTTCGATGATTCTAGTTAAAACTCTTGTGTATATCAGGTTGGACAAACTGGTAAAATTGTAGCACCAAAACTATATATGGCTTTTGGTGTATCAGGAGCCATTCAACATTTGCAGGAATCAGAGATTCTAAGGTTATTGTGGCTGTGAATAAAGATGCAGATGCACCAATTTTTAAGGTCAGCTCCCCCTCCCCTAAAACACACACACAGAAAAAGGAAAAAAATCACTGTTAGTTTAGGCCACAGGGCGAACTTGGATGCTTAAGGTCATGTTTGAAGTGGTAAAATCAGTCTTAGTCTTGTCGTGTTCAAATTCAACATCCTCTTATTTATTCCGAATCAGTACGACTAGATTATAAGTATTTCAAAACGTAGTGTAAGTTTATGCATTGTTAGATTTCATATAAATGTATCCGAGGTTGGTCTGACGCTGTTTTTACATTCCAATGAATTAATTGTCTCTAATATGCAGGTTGCTGACTATGGAGTCGTTGGGGATCTGTTTGAGGTTATACCCAAGTTGCTTGAAAAGCTTCCTGAAGTAAGTAACCTTATCACTAACTGTATTGTGCGGGAACGAGTTCAAAGGGCATTCCATTATCTGAGTATTTGGGTCATTTATATTAAATACAAACAAAAAGGAATGTTACTTTGAGAAAATCAAACCCCTCACCACGAAATCTTTAAATTAAGGATGTAAATATTCAAAGGAAATAAAAATATACATCTTTCCAAATATATGGATGTAGCCTCTATTGAGAATGTGTGATGTGAAAGTATAATGAACTTGGTGTATTGATCCTTTAAATTTTCGTATTCTTTTTTAGTTAGAAAAATAATCCTTGAGGCTTTGTTTGCTAATCATATATATAGACAATACCTTAAAACATCTTTTTAAAAATGTTTTCATAATCCAATTTGAGAATTAAGAAAGTTGTTTTTAAAAACTTGTTTTTGTTTGTGATGTGAAATTATGGTAAGAAAATTGGAGACAAAATAGTTATTGAACAAGTGTTTGTTTTTCAGTTTAATAAGAGTCTGTTTGATAACGTTTCTATTTATTTTTGTCTTTGTTTCTTCTCTGTTTTTCATTTTCTGTTTCTTTTGAAAATAAAAGTAAGACTGTGTAAGGATAACTTTCATATTTCCTGTTTCTTGTTTTTTGCAACAATAATATATATGTTCCACATTGAACATAAAAAGTATTTTATCAAAAGATTATGTCATCATATGAATTTTAGGACATCTAAAATAGAATAATAGACTTATATTATATCATTTATATGTTCTTCAAATTGGATCGACATTGTTATCCAACTCAAGTTATTTGTCTTGACATTGTTATCCAACTCAAGTTATTTGTCTTAAATAATGTTGAGTCGAATTCAATTTAATTGTTGAATTCAATTTAATTATGTAATTATGTAAATATCATGGTTGGAAAATATTAAAGTCATGCTAAATGTTTTAGTGGGAAAATGGTTAAATTCTACTTGGTTTTCGGTAAAGAAATTCTACTAGATATCAGATCATATATTAAAGATATTGAAACTAAAATAATACATAAACATGCATATTGCAAAAATTTAAAAATATAACAAAGAAATAAATATTTACATGCTATAAAATAATTTTGAAAACGGAAAAGTTTACCCATCCACAATAAAAAATACCAAAAAGGTCTTGTGATTAAATAATATCAAGTGACCGTAGTATATTTCTAAAACTATTATTTAGATTTGGCTATTATTTGGTTATTCTTCGTATATGATCGTTTATATTTGATCCAAGATTGTTTGGTTTAGATTTGGCTATTGTATGTACATTTAGATTTGCAATTTTTTTCAAATTTCTTTGTACATGATCGATTCAATATTTAATTTTTTTTCACTATCTTTTTGCACGACCTTCTATATTTGGAACAATTAAATAACAGTTGGAAAAAAAAACTACAGAAGAAGAAGAGGAAAAGATGATGTAAAGAAAAAAAACAAGAAGAACAAACCTAAAATATATATTAAAAAAAAACACGTAGTTGCAAATTTAGCAATTAGATTCAAAATAATTGAGTATATAACATTTAAAAAAATTGCAAACATAGCAAAATTTGTCAAATTCTATAAATGATAGAAATCTATCCTTGATAGATCATGTTGCAAATATTGGTCTATCGGGATAGTTTTGCTATATTTGCATTTTTTTTTAAAATGTTGCTATATCCTTAATGATTATTCCTAAAATAGTCAGCTATGGGATAATTGTTATGCTTTGTAGATATATATATATTTGAAGTTCATTGTATTTTCTTCTTCAAACTACAGGTTGACATGATTGTCTTGACAGATGGAAGTCGTATTCTTGGCCTTGGTGACCTTGGAGTTCAGGGAATAGGAATACCTATAGGAAAGCTGGATATGTATGTTGCTGCTGCTGGCATAAACCCTCAAAGAGTATGTTTTTCTTAGACAAGCTCAACACCCTCCCTTCATCAAATGGTTGTTTATCCAACTTGATTTCAATCAGTTGTGGCTATTGTTTTAATTGTTTATAGGATTGCCTGCATTCAGATTGTTTTATCTTCTCATGTTGGGTAACTTCCAAACAATTTTTTAAGCGAAGGGTGGATAATAGCTCGCTTGTTTAGTCTAAACTTGGGTGATTTCAAATTTTGCTCAAATTTCAAAATTTTTCAAAAGTTTTTCATTACAATAATGAGCATCATAGCTTCTTAGATCTTGCATAAAAGGCATGACTGTCAACCCTTGAGCACTAAGCTTGGGTTTGTGACGTGTGATTCTGAATTTTGACGAGTATATGTACTGAAATTTGAGAATAAGCTTATGTCCTTTTTGTGTTTGCTAACTTTCAACTAATACTCTCAGTATATTATCTTTGTGCTTATGTGATAGATTTGTTATGCACTGTAGTGATGTGGGGTGTTTCCTTATTTTCTGCATCTTAACTACCTTATTTTCTGCATCTTAACTACCTTATTTTCTGCATCTTAAATACCTTATTTTCTGCATCTTAATTGGTACTGAAATTTTGTTTATTTCAGTGAAAGAGGCACTATCGGCAATGACATGTACATGTGATTTTAAGCAAGAACCAGGAGAGTGAGAGTTTACTGTGCCGTGTTTAGAATTTGCTGATATCTTTTTCCCGTTCAAGCAAGTATTCCTGATAGTGGGGGTAACTCTCAAGTCTGTTGTCTTTTCTTCATGAAATTTGTTGACTATCTAAGAATACTAATATCATTTAATGGTGACATTTTTTTAGCAACTTTTCTTAACCCCACTTTCTGAATTTCATTAAGTTTACTCTTGTTTAATTGACAGATTCTTCCAGTAATGCTAGATATTGGTTCTAACAACGAGAAGTTACTTAATGATCCTCTTTGTAAGTGAAAGGGAAACCTTCATGTCTTTTATTCTCCATATTTTCCTTGTAATGTATTGTGCTTATATTGCTCTGTTTCTGTTGTCAATGGCGATATATCTGGGCTTTTTGTTGTTGTGGTGGTGGTGGTGAAATATTTTATTTAAGCCTCTAGTTAATATTTATGCTTACATAACATAAAATTTGTTGCTTGAGCATAATGAAGTTAGCTCATACCCTGTCCCAGTTTCTAAACTTCCGTTCAATTAGCATCACCTGAGAGTTGTAACCTTTACGAGTTTGGTTGAAATTGAAGCTTATTTGATGTGCAGGAAACGGAAAGAGCAAAGTTGACAGAGTTGGATGAAAGGACTATATATGAGGTAAGAAGGTTCTGGTATTGGAATTATCTTTACAGAACCTCCCGAATAATTGCAGTGAAGATGATTTGCTCTACACCCTAACACATTCTCTGGTATTTTAATTTTATTGCTGTACATTACATACAATCTTCATTTTTCTTGGCTCTGCTGTAAGTGGTGTTTCTTCTATTATGGATTTGTATTATACAAGACTGCCATATTAAGTCATTGAGTTATGAAAATTAGAAACATATCATTTGTAGGAGAGAACATGATCATTCTGAAGCTGAAAGAGCTCAGCAAATAAAACATTTGCATGAACTTGAAGAACACATTCATGAGAAAGAGCGGCAGCTTCTTGAGTTACAGAAGCAGGTTTGTTGCTTTCCCAAGTGCCTTTATTTTATTATTTATTTTTTGTTGAACTGTTCTTCATGATTAAGTTGAAAATAAATTTCTCCTTACCATCTTTGTTCCTTTTTACCATTCTCTTTAAGCACCATTACGTCATTGTTCTTCCTTTTTACTATCCTTTTTAAACATTGTTGCATGGTATTGTTTGATGAGGAAACTTTTAGAGATTTTTCAATTCATTTCTGTGAGAAGAGATTTTTCAATTCATTTCTTTGAGAAGGATGTAGATTAAGAAAGCACATCAGTATGTTTCTTTGAGAAGGATGTAGATTGAGAAAGCACACCAGGATGTTGGGTTGAGGGGTTTAGGGTTGATTTCTTATTTTTTTCTTCATTAAGGGTTTTCTTCATTAAGCGTGGAAGAAGAAGAGAGAAATAAGTGCAAATGAGACAGAGCGTTTTTTGAAAAAGATACAAGAAAGAGAAAGTTTAGAAAGGACTTGCCTCAATCGGTGTAAGACAAGCCTTTTAGAAGCATCTTGGAGTTGAAATCAGTGTTCATGATTTATTTTTCCCTCAGGCATAGCTCCAAATCAGTGTCCTGTTTGTGTTTGCTAAGTTTCAAATAATACTCTCAGTATTTATATCTTTGTGCTTATGTGGCAGATTTGTTATCCGCTGTAGTGATGTGGGGTGTTTCCTTATTTTCTGCATCTTAACTACTAATGTTAAATAATTTTGTAGATTCTTGATGCATTTTCAAGTTGTTACTCATATGCTAACAAGGTCATACAACTATCTTTTTTCAACACTAATTCTCAAGTAAGTCCAAACCTTTCATTTTTGTTTGTTATGTTTGGATCAAGTGGAACATAAATGATAGTAGGTTTATGACTTGTTGGGTGATCCACTCTTATTGTTTATTATGGGAAATCGAAATCCACCTTTTTGTTTCTAATTGTAACTAATCTACTTTGGTCTCTTGACCAAAAAAGAAAACACAATCTATTATTCAATAGAAATAACTCAACAAAGGCTGGCCGTGAGGTATTTTGACTTGAAGAGGCAAGATGAAGCCTCAAATAGTGAATTAAAAACATTTTAAAATTCTAAATTGGTACGATAAAGTACAATTAAACATGAGAACACACAAAAGCGGAAAGAAACCTCATAATTTTCACTTAACAAAAAATTTTAAAGGATATGTAATTTCGTCATTACTAATTCTATTATTATCATTAATAAGTTTGATTTATTCTATAAATTGTCTTCAATATCTTTAGAGCACAATTGTAAAGGAGATCCTAGTTCATATTGCCACAACTCAAAACTTAATGTTTTTTTTGAAGAATTAGGCAAATCACTATTTGTTCCGTTTTACTATCCTCTTTAAACACCATTACATCATTCTTCTTCCCTTTTACTATCCTTCTTAAACATTGTTGGATGATATTGTTTGATGAGGAAACTTTTAGAGATTTTTCAATTCATTTTTGAGAAGGATGTAGATTAAGAAAGCACATCAGGATGTTTCTTTGAGAACGATGTAGATTGAAAAAGCACATCAGGATGTTGGGTTTAGAGGTTTATGGGTTTAGGGGTTTAGGATGTAGATTGAGAAAGCACATCCTAACACATTCTTTAGTATTTTAATTTTATTGCAGTACATTATATTTAATCTTCATTTTTCTTGGCTCTGCTGTAAATGGTGTTTCTTCTATTGTAGATTTGCATTATACAACACTGCCATATTATGTCATAAAGTTAGGAAAATTAGAAACATACCCTTTGTAGGAGAGAACTTGATCCTTCCTTTGAAGAAAATTGAGAGAATTTCCTGTGAAGAACAAGGATGAATAATCAACAAAAACGGAACGAAGAGGTTTCTCGTTTAGGGAAAATAGTGATTTCTCGTTTTTCATACTTCCAAAAAGACACAAGTATGAACTTATTATTATATAAATTGATCGAGAGGCCTTCCAATTGTTTGTTAATCTATAGTTTCTGTCTCTATTTTAATTAACTGCTACAGGGAGAAGCTTAACTACATGGTTAGAGTTATATCAAAAAAGGAAAGAAAAAAAAGAAGAAGAAAGAACATGTGATAAATTTATAGAAATGCCATGCAATAATGTTCTAATGTTTAATTTCTGTTTCTGTGTTAAATTACTGCTACTAGAAATCTAATTGTGTTTAGTTAGTTAGACTTTATGGGTTTGAATTTTTAATATCCGACTCTGCAGGCTGTGATGCTGCTATTCATGTGATTGTAAAAATAGAAAGTGTATACTCCATACCAAATTTGCATTCAATTATTACAGCTTCTGATGGGGTGATTGTTTGAATTTTTTCACAGCTTCGTTAATGTTGAATTTCATTAAAAGGTTTTCAATTTTGTTGATAGTCTGGGGCTTGGTTGCTAATTGAAGAACATTATTTCTTTTCATTTTAGGCAATGGTTGCCAGAGGTGATCTTGGTGCAGAACTTCCTATTGAAGAGGTTCCTCTTGCAGGTAGTTAAGTTTTCCAATAATAATAATATTAAAAAAACCAGCGATCTTTTGGGTACCCTAGATAACTTTTCTAATTATCTTAAATTCATGTCTTTTTAGGCCTATGCAAAATTGGGAAGTTTTGGTTTCATGTTTCGATATATATACATGTTGGGAGGAATCAATATGAAATTCAGCATTTGGGTTGTTTGCTTTTGACTAGATCGGATGAATGGTGTGGTTCAGCTTGTTTGGCTCAATGAAAAGATTATTAAGCACTTGTTTAATCAAGCTGATTTTCTGTTGTTGCTGTTTCCAATTAATTTAATAGCATGAAGCTTTCTCTTACTTTTAGCTACTTTATGCATAAAGCTAATTAAAGTATTCTTTGGGTATGCTTCATGTTTTGTTGACTATGTTGAAAAGCTACCAATTTAAAGCTTCTAAAAACTATCTATCTTGAGTTTAGACTTGTTTCATCTTTATTCATATTGATAATTCTAACATTCAGGCTTTGTGATATTAATAATTCAGACTTGTTCCAATTTCTTGTTCTATGTTTATTAGTGGTTGGTTGAATTAAAGTATAGTATTGAAGTCTTAGGGTGGTATTCAAGAGTTATGATTTAAATTAAAATTCCACTTTAGACTATATACTTCTCAGGAGATATAGTTCTTATCAATGTTTTTATCAAATCCACTGTGGCTGCTTGTGATGCTGGTCTTCCGTCACATGAGATAAAGTTGGAATGGGGCAAGGGCTTAGCTAAAAACCAAAAAGCAGAAGTTGAACTTATGGAGTTAGAACTCGAGAAAGATAGACATTTGCACGGTCAAGGTAAAACTGAGCATTCTTAGTTTTCAATTTTATTTATACTTCTAGAATACAAAGATTATTTCTCTTACCGGTGTGCCACTCTATTAGCTACATGTTGAATGGTTTAGGAAATGATACTCTCCAGTTTTATGTTTATTATCTTCTTTATCCTCTTTTAGTTAATTGCTAAATTTGCAACTATCCCGTTTAGTTAAAATCACAGTCGGTCCCTCAATAAAAATGAAAATTCCTAAAATACCTCTTTCCCCAAAATAAATTGGTTCCTCTTGTCGTTGTTCTCTTTCTGTTCTCCTCTTTTCCTTATCCCTTTCCTTTCTCCCGTCGCCTTCGTTCTCTTCTTACTCGGTGTATAGTGAATGCAATAAGTTATTTTCAAACCTCTAAGTATTTTACGTATGTAAATCATAGCCCCCTCCCTAGATTTTTGTGTAATTTGTGTTACATATTGAGGACCCAGTTCAGTTTATTAGACAAGCTTGATGCTTCATTTATTTCCTGGATTGATGGCTAATGAAAAACTTCTGGTACTCTTCTTCAATCCTCTTTAAGTTGTATCAGAGACCTTAGCTTCACACAATTTGTACATTGAGATGATGGTCTATTAATTTGTGAATTATATACATAGCATAACAAATATTATTTCTTTCAGCAGTGGGATAATTGTTATGCTTTATAGATATATATATATTTTTGAAGTTCATTGTATTTTCTTCTTCAACTACAGGTTGACATGATTGTCTTGACAGATGGAAGTCGTATTCTTGGCCTCCGTGACCTTGGAGTTTAGGGAATAGGAATACCTACAGGAAAGCTGGACATGTATGTTGTTGTTGCTGCCATAAACCCTCAAAGAGTATGTTTTCTTAGACAAGCTCAACGCCTCCCTTCATCAAATGGTTGTTTATCCAACTTGATTTTCATCAGTTGTGGCTATTGTTTTAATAGTTTATAGGATCGCCTGCCATTCAGATTGTTTTATCTTCTCATGTTGGGCTACTTCCAAGCAATGTTTTAAGTGAAGGGTGGATAATAGCTCACTTGTTTAGTCTAACCTTGGGGATTTCAAATTTTGTCCAAATTTCAAAATTTTTCAAAAGTTTTTCATTACAATAATGAGCATCATAGCTTCTTAGATCTTGCATAAAAGGCATGACTGTCAACCCTTGAGCACTAAGCTCGGGTTTGTGACGTGAGATTCTGAATTTTGATGAGTATATGTACTGAAATTTGAGAATAAGCTTATGTCCTTTTTGTGTTTGCTAAGTTTCAACTAATACTCTCAGTATTTATCTTTGTGCTTATGTGATAGATTTGTTATGCACTGTAGTGATGTGGGGTGTTTCCTTATTTTCTGCATCTTAAATACCTTATTTTCTGCATCTTAAATACCTTATTTTTGCATCTTAATTGGTACTGAAATTTTGTTTGTTTCAGTGGAAGAGGCACTATCAGCATTGACATGTACATGTGATTTTAAGCAAGAACCAGGAGAGTGAGAGTTTTAGTGTGCCGTATTTAGAATTTGCCGATATCTTTTTCCCGTTTCAGCAAGTATTCCTGATAGTGGGGGTAACTCTCAAGTCTGCAGTCTTTTCTTCATGAAATTTGTAGATTATCTAAGAATACTAATATCATTTAATGGTGACATTTTTTAGCAACTTTTCTTAACCACACTTTTTCATTAAGTTTACTCTTGTTTAATTGACAGATTCTTCGAGTAATGCTAGATATTGGTTCTAACAACGAGAAGTTACTTAATGATCCTCTTTGTAAGTGAAAGGGAAACCTTCATGTCTTTTATCTCCATATTTTCCTTGTAATGTATTTTGCTTATATTGCTCTGTTTCTGTTGTCAATGACGATATATCTGGGCTTTTTTGTTGTTGTGGTGTGTGGTGGTGAAATATTTTATTTAAGCCTCTAGTTAATATTTATGCTTACTTAACAGAAAATTTGTTGCTTGAGCTTGCTTCATTTCGTCCTTTTACTTGTTTAAGTCCTCCAAAAAGTATTCATTACTTTAATAAATTCCCTCACCAGCATCATCACCTCTTAGTCAACAAACTGTTTTTTCCCAAATGCAAAAAAGGAAAAAAAAAAAAAAAAAGACAATCAAGAACAACCATCAACAACATGAAAAAAAAAAGAAGAAAAAGATAGCTACTGAAAAACATTACTACCCATTTTCATTATCATAATCCTCTACTATGCTTTTCCACCTTCTAACCCATTTTTCCATTGCAGGATTTATTGGAGTTGAGGAGTCCCACAATCTTTATGTTCTGTTTGTTTCTCCATCACTTTTTCAAGGCTGTTCAATTGGAGTTCCATCTTCAGGTAATATTAATGTGTTTGTTTCTAAGATAATTTTGTTAAACACTTGTTTTTGTTGTCTCCATCCACCAACTGTTTGATGAAATGCCGCATTGAACAATTTTGGGTTCTTGGGAAGCATGTGATCTATGTGTTGTGGAATTTGTATAATTAGTTAGAGTGATTTAGAAAAACTTTTGTATTTGTAGTTGGATAGACAATTCATTCCATATTTAGAGCATGATTAAGAGTTATTTTGAAAATGTTAAAATTACTTCAAAAGATATTTGGATAATTTAAATGACTTTCGTCTATTGTATGATGATCATGTTTGATAGATCGAAAACTTTTCTTCTTCTTCTTCTTCGTTTCTTCCTGCTGCCTATTCGACCTTCAACTTTGAGTGTAGTTGCTTGGCTGTCGAATGGCCACCACTCAAAGTCACTCCCTCGCCTTCTTATCACTCTTAATTTCCTTAACAACAAAGTCAAACTGCTACAGAACAATCGAATTTTTGTTTGATTAATTTTCTATCCACAGGAGGCTTTTGTATGTTGATCACCCTTGTTTTCTTTGAAAAGTTTAAACTTCCATACACGATATATTGGGAAACTTTCACATTCCTCGGGACATTAAAAGCTCAAGAGCATTGATTTTGAGCAAAATAAAAATGAAAATCTCTTTTAATTTCCAGCAACACCATATTTGAAGTTCATTGTATTTTCTTCTTCCAACTACAGGTTGACATGATTGTCTTGACAGATGGAAGTCGTATTCTTGGCCTCGGTGACCTTGGAGTTCAGGGAATAGGAATACCTAGATTGGAGGGAGAAGAGTATCTATCAATTGTTGATGATTTTATGGAAGCCGTGCATACATGTTGGCCTAAAGCTATTGTTCAGGTTTATTGGTTAAGATATCAAATTTTTAACTGTGTTCACTGCCAGTAATCAGTATCGTAATCTCGTAATTTGATTTTGAATGATGCCAGTTTGAGGATTTTCAAATGAAATGGCCTTTTGAAACATTACAACGTTATCGTAAGAGGTTCTGCATGTTCAACGATGACATACAAGTGAGTAGTTGATGATGTATTAATGCAGTTGATAATTACTTAAAAGGACATTCGTTTTCGTTTATTTCATTTCATAAAGGGAACTGCTGGTGTTGCTCTCGTTGGACTATTGGGAACTGTGAGAGCTCAAGGGCGGCCATTGAGTGATTTTGTTAACCAAAAGATAGTAGTGGTAGGGGCTGGAAGGTATTGTCAGCTGTTTAACTTTAACATTTTCTCCAAATAGCAATACTGCTAACGATTTAGGGATCATAAGCCTTGTCCTCTTTGTTGAAACAAAAGTGGTTGTTTGAAAGAGGAATTACTATTACTATTACTATTACGTGAATATAAGAGATGAAAACTTTGGAAACTATAGTTCAATCCTTTTGGTTTAACCTTCATTTGTTTCAACATGCTGTTTTTTCCCCTCTTTCAACTTTAGTGCAGGGCTCGGTGTTCTTAACATGACTATTCAGGCTGTTTCGAGAATGGCAGGGAACAACGATTCTAGTGCAAGAATCTTTTTCTAACTTTCTTTCAATTTCATTCTCAATTTCTGCATCAGTCTGTCCAAGTTTTTCCTTCCATGAGAGTTACTGATTTCAGAAACCAATCAGATGGGGTTCGGAATTTGGATAGCTTTATTATGGGTTAATTTGTATGACGCAGTTTCTTGTGAAAAGTATGAGGCAGTTGAAGAAGTTAAATGACTTGTGGTGGTAGTAATCATTGTCAAACTCATGTGGTTTTTAACTTAAAAAGAAAGAGGGAAAATGTGAACTTAGTCCTATGCAGATTAGTGTTTTAAAGAGGAAAAATATGAACTTAGTCCTATGCAGATTAGTGTTTTAAGTCTTCTATCTAATTGTTCGTGGGATAAATGCAGTTACTTTATCAAAAACAAAGAAGAAAAGGAAGGGACCACAAGAAATCAATGGTGGAATCGATCAGGCAGGGTGTGGAAAATTACAACTCAGTTTTTGTTTTCACTGTTGAGAACATGAGAAACCTCAAGTTCAAGGAACTCAGGGAGCAGCTGAAGTCAGCTAGCAGGCAAGTTCTACTTTCTGAATTCTGTATTATTTAATCTGCGTCATCATTTCAAATATTGATTAGTGATACAAATGTACTTTCTCTATGTTGTTTGGTTAGCTTCTAGATAGCACGAGAAAAGATATGAATAATAAATAGCATATTTTTAAAACTCAAAAGATAAAATCATAATGAATAGCATTCCTTAGGAGAAAGGATGAGGACACGTTGTTTCTATAAACCTAATTTTAGTTTTGCCAGTTTGAAATACTTGTGTAGTTTAGTTTAGATATATATTTAAACTAGCACGTTAAATAATAGTTTGCCCTGTTTGTGTTTGCTAAGTTTCAACTAATACTCTCAGTATTTATCTTTGTGCTTATGTGATAGATTTCTTATGCACTGTAGTGATTTGGGGTGTTTTCTTATTTTCTGCATCTTAGCTACCTTATTTGCTGCATCTTAATTGCTAACGATTTAGGGATCATAAGCCTTGTCCTCTTTGTTGAAAAAAAAAAGTGGTTGTTTGAAAGAGGAATTACTATTACTATTACGTCAAATTACATATTGAATGAAAAAGAAAATTACAATTTCTTTTAGCGCTATGTAATGGTAGTCAGGTATAGTAGTCATGCCTTTGCTCTAGCTTATATATTCATGTCTATGTTACTTTCACACTTCTATTTATTAATTTCATGAAGTCAGTGGGTTTGCAAAATGAAAGAATCGTCATCCTTTTTAAACCACTAGTCCTAATGTTTCAAATGAATTTTCCAATTTCTTTTTGGGCTGATGTTTCCATAGCCCGTTTCTTAACAAATTGCATGCCCTCTTCCATTTTTAAGGGTGAGATACCTTTTTGTATCTTATGCCCCAAACAACATTTGTTTCTCATTCCACCCAAAATAATTGGTTATACTTGATTTGTCCAAGACGTTCGGCCTCAACATACAAAGTTGGATCCAAAGACCTTAAAATATATCTTTTTGGTTATTCTCGTGTTCTTTGAACATTCCTCCTTTTATTCCTCACCTTCTTTCTCTTCGAATATGAGTCGAGGGAGTATCAAGAGTCAAAGGATGATTTCTTTATCTACAATGTTATCTCTCCTTCTAATCCTCTTTGTGGTTCATCTTCACGTGTGTTTACTTCTATTTGTCAACCCATCACTGAAGTCTATGATCGACGACAACCTTCTTCAATTCCATGCCCTACCCCTAAGGCTTCTTCGTCATTGGATCCAGAAATGAGTGATGATCTTCCTATTGCTCTTCGTAAAGGTAAACTTAAGTGTGCTCATCTTATTTCCTCTTCTGTTTCATATAACCATTAGTTGTCTTCTGCATGTTCTTTCATTGCATCATTAGAGTTTGTATCATTAAGCCTATTCTCATCTTGGTTGGTGTGTTGCAATGGTGGAGGAGATGATTACTTTAGATGATAATTGTACTTGGGATTTAGTTTCTCTCCCTGCACGAAAAAAGTATATCAGTTGCAAATGGGTGGTTACAATTAAAGTTAATCCTGATGGTTTTGTCGCTCAATTAAAAGTACACCTTGTAGTGAAAGGCTACGCACAAACATGGCGTTAACTATGCTGATACTTTTTCTCGAGTAGTAAAAATGACATTTGTGAGGTTGTTTATTTCACTAACTTCAATCAGTCACTGGCCTTTACATCAGCTTGATATTTTTGAAAAGGAGGTGTAATTATGAGTCAATAAAAAGGACCTGATCATGTTGAGGAAGGAGACCCAACCTTGTCTGGTTTCTCATGAGTAGATGGATGAAGGATTGTATTCCAGAGAAGTTTCGAGCAACACACCTCAGAAACCAATCAGATGGGGTTCAGAATTTGGATAGCTTTGTTGTTTCGGTTTCATCACTCGCATATTTGTTGAAAAACTTCCAGTTTGGTTCTTTTACAAGAACATCTATTGAATCAATGAACCACTCTAATTGGATCTTGGATAAAGTGAGGATTTTTTGGAAGTCTACATTTTCAATATTGAACCTCCCTTTTCGAACTAGATACAGTAGAAAGTGTCTACCATTTTTCAACTTTTGACTTCCATTTCTGAAAAAGATGGAGTTGTAACTCCCCGGGTTTGGCGTTGCCGTCGACGTCACCGTGAGAAGGTGTGGCCGGAATGAAGAGAGAAGAGGGTGGGTGAGAGGAGAGGAGAGGTTCAATATTTGTTTCCAACTTTTTTACATCAGCTTGATATTAAAAGTGCATTTTGTTAGGATCCCACCTAATAAGGATTACCTCAAGAAGAAAAGATGAACTCAAGAATACTTAAACTTTAATTTCTTCTAGTTTCTTCTCCGCTCTTTCTTTATCTCTTTGCAGCCCTTCAGAAAGCTTTTGATGTATTGTTTTAGCACTCCTCTGTATTCTTTCTGCCTTGCAATCCACAATCCATTTCTGCATATGCTCCATGTCCATGGAGTTTCTCCCTCTCATCCACCTCAAGTTTGCAATTAGCAGCCCATTTAAGTGCTTGCTCCCAAGTTCCTCTCTCAACTGCGGTCGAGTCATCTTCCATCTTTCCGTTCATTTTCAACACTGATCCCTACGATGTAGCAGATTCTTCCCGTTGGCAACTAACTTTGGTTTCTCGTAATTCCTCTGCCAGTCTTTCGATGCTTTTGGACAACTCCAAAGTTACATCTTTAAGTTCCCTAATGTCCTTATTCTTCTCCAATTCCTCTCCTCCATTTGTTTTTGCATCCAAGCCCGTGTCATCTCAAGATGTTACGGCTCTGATACCAATTTTTAGGATCCCACCTAACAAGGATTACCTCAAGAAGAAAAGATGAACTCAAGAATACTTAAAACATCTACACATGAAATATATATTAGATCTTAATAACAAGTAACAAGTAACCCTAGCCTTTCGAGAGGGTTAGACTCTCCCAAGGTTCCCTTACAAGGAAAACTTTCTCAAAATTCCTCACACCTCTCCCCAACCCCTCTCCTACTATTTATAACAAAAAGACCTAACCCATCTATTTACTAATATGACCTTACTAACAACCATTTTCATTTTCTCCTAATAATCCACTATTTTTCTATCTAGGGTCCTTACATTACTCCGCCCTTCGAAGACACATTGTCCTCAAGGTGTGCTTACGACTACAAACCTTGAACTCTCTACATACCCCTGCCTTCTTGGAAGAAATTTTATTCAGCTTTACCTTGAAATTCTATTGCGTTGTAATAATTACATTTGCATGCATCCAACCCTTTAGACTCCAAGAACTTCCCCAATCTTCATTCTTCTCACACGGAAAGTGATCCCAATTAACCAACTGCCATTTCCTGAGCCTAATTCCATGCACTTGCATTTTAATTTGAAGCTCTTCCTCTCTAATGGGCTAAGCCCACAATTAACTTATAACCCCATCCCCAAATCAATTTCACGGCCCATACACCATCTTTCTTAAAATTACCAATGAGCTTCAGGCAATTTCGATCCAGTTTCAAGTTACTTTCAGCCACACTAACAAATGGGTCTCAATGAATTTAGCAAATTCAAGCCCATTAATTTCCTTTCTTTCTTTATGAAGGCTGTATTTCTTTGTTTATCATCTCATGTTTGGCCCACCATCCATATTCCAATAGGATTTCCACTTCCTTAGATAAAGCATCAATTTATTTTTTTTTGAGGTATAATGGCCTCATCCCTTACTTTTGCAATCAGCCCAAAAAGCAACATTTTGGCCCACTTTTGATTAAATTCTTTCCCTATTTGCCATCCCACGTGATATACTTTAACCATTGAGGTTTGCATGTGCCAATCCTTCTCCTAGCCTCCACTTTGTTTTCCTGGACATTTATTAGGAATTTGATCCCCAATTTCTCCACTAGGCCAAGCTCATTTGAGAAAATCTGGGCCTTTTCATTTAATTTCAGCCCATTAAACAAATCATAACTACTACTGTCTCTAATTTTTCGCCCTAACGTCTGACGCTTCACGTGGGTTGAAGAATCGTTTTTCTTCAAGAAATCTTCCCCTCCTTTCTGAATTTTTTTTGTCCGTAGCTGCTCACTCCTCTGCAAATATCAAAGCATTCTTCCCGACAATTTCCGATCTCACTTGCAGCTTCGTTGCTATTCGCGTTCCGACAAACTCCCTTTGTGGCTTAGGTCGACTAGCTCCAACGCACCCTGTCTCCATCTCCTCTTCCTGTAACTGGACTTTTCGACAATCCATCTTCTTCTTTTTCTGGCCACTGGTGACCGACTCAGAATCTTTCCTCCGCCGCGGTTTCTATTCATCCCGCCTCGATTTTTGTCACGACCCAATATGTTTCCATTCGCCAGCCTCTTCTGTGATCCTGTACTAATTCCATTGCCATTTTCTTCCTTGTCGTTACCCATTCTATCTTACTTCGATGTCCTTCGAAATTCCTTTGTTCATCTTCTTCATTGCCTAGCTTCCTCATCCCTTCCCTACTTTGATATAACTCGCACGCCACAAAAGAAAGGCAAGGAAAGTAACGTACCTCAACAAAATCTTGGCCTATATATATGATCAGCCTCTCAATACTGCACTCCAATGAGTCTTTCTTCTATTTTCACAGATCGTATCCAGGTCGACTTGTTCCACACATGTACTGTTTGATTCTTCTTTTTGTTTTCTTCACTACCACCAAGTATCAATGATCGCTTCCTCAATCGTTTCTTTGCCTTCCTTCTCATCCATAGTGTTTGCCTCCTTTCCCATGCTTCCGCCTTCTCTGTTCGGTGTTTCCATTTCCACCAAGTGTTTGTCTCCGACCACCTCACCCTTAGTTGTCGGCCATGGGAATACACAGTTAGATTTGGCTTCCTCCTCCTTCATCTTTTTCATGGTCGTTCTTCGATTCCTTCATCTTTAAGTCATTGTTCCATTTCTGTTTTTCTTCAACTTTAATTTCTTCTAGTTTCTTCTCCGCTCTTTCTTTATCTCTTTGCAGCCCTTCAGAAAGCTTTTGATGTATTGTTTGAGCACTCCTCTGTATTCTTTCTGCCTTGCAATCCACAATCCATTTCTGCATATGCTCCCATGTCCATGGAGTTTCTCCCTCTCATCCACCTCAAGTTTGCAATTAGCAGCCCATTTTAAGTGCTTGCTCCCAAGTCCTCTCTAACTGCGGTCGAGTCTTCTTCCATCTTTCCTAATAATCCACTATTTTTCTATCTAGGGTCCTTACACATTTCTTGTTGGAGGCGTTGACGAGCCCACTCTAAATTTACTCTAAATCTCACAAACTTTTAAGAGAAGAAATTTGTTCTCTTAGAAAACTCAATAACAACAAGAGAAGAATGTTGTTCTCTTGAAACTCAATTTGCTTCTATTGATTTGATTCTTTTTCTTGTATACAAATGAAGGAAATGATCTCTATATATAGTATTCAAGAGACACTTCCTAAAAGACACAAAATAAATGAAGTACATGAATACATACCATTCATGTACTTGAATAATTACATGTATCTAGAAATGCATATGTATCTTGAAACTAGAAATGTATCTATTAATGTGTTATCCATAATGTATCTAGCTTATTAATTTCTAACATGCCCCCTTAAGCTAGACTTCCCAAACTCCGAGCTTCTCTTTCATTTTCAAGAATGAATCTGTCTTTAATGCTTTTGTGAATACGTCTGCAACTTGATCTTGAGTCTTGCAATACTTGATATATACTTCTCCATCTTTGATCAATTCTCTGATGAAATGATATTTGATGTTTATGTGTTTGCTTCTTCATGAAAAACGGGATTCTTCGAAAGTGAAATAGATGATTGATTGTCACAGAACATGATGGTCCCTTTCTCTTGAGGACACTTCAATTCATGTAGTACATTTCTTAGCCAAAGTGCTTGACAACTAGCAACAGACAAAGAAATGTATTCAGCTTCTGTTGTGGACAATGCTACAACATCTTGCTTCTTTGATGCCCATGAAACTGCTCCAGAACCAATATTAAATACATACCCAGAAGTACTTTTGAAATCATCAATATTTCCTCCCCAATCACTATCACTGTAGCCAACAAGAACATTATCCACATTCCTTTTATAGTGGATTCCATGATCAACAGTTCCAAGAATGTATCTAAGAACTCTCTTTCCAGCTTCCCAATGACTTCTCTTTGGTGATGTCATAAATCTACTCAATAAACTGACCGAGAACATAATATCAGGTCTAGTTGTAGTTAAATACATTAAACTTCCAACCAAACTTCTATAAATGGTGGCATCAAAAGCTTCACTACATCATGCTTACTTAACTTTAAACCCAATTCCATAGGAGTACTGAGGAGATAAGCATTCTCCATTTTGAACTTTTTCAACAAATCTTTTGCATACTTCTTTTGGAAAATTGCAATCTCATTATCACCTTGTTTAACTTCAATACCAAGAAAATAATGAAGTAAACCCATATCAGTCATCTCAAATTCCTTTTTCATGCTCTCTTTGAATTCTTCAATCATCATATTTGAGTTGCCCGTAAATATTAAATCATCAACATATAGACAAATTATCAAGAAATTACCATTTTCATCTTCTTTGGTGTAGAGAGCATGTTCATATGGACATCTTCTGAAACCATCCTTTAAGAAAAAATTGTCGATGCGACTGTACCAAGCCCTTGGTGCTTGCTTTAGCCCATACAAGGCTTTCTTTAATCGACACACCTTATTTTCTTCTCCAATCTTTGCATAACCGGGGGGTTGCTCAACATATATTTCATCCTCTAAATACCATTTAGGAATGCTGACTTTACATCCATTTGATGAACTTTCCAGTTATTTTTTGCTGCAAGGGCTAACAACAAACGAACAGTCTCCAAGCGAGTTACCGGTGCAAAAACTTCTTCATAATCCACACCAAACTTTTGTTTGTAACCTTTTACAACGAGTCTGGCTTTGTATTTTTGCACTTCTCCGTTTTGCTTTAGCTTTGTTCTATAGATCCATTTGACTCCAAGAGCCTTTTTATTTTCTGGTAATTTTACTAACTCCCATGTCTCGTTTCTTCTTATTGCATCAATCTCTTGATTCATTGCATCTTTCCAATTTTCATCTTGAATTGCTTCTTCAAAGTATACAGGATCAACATTTGCAAATAAAGCAAAATCAACATGTTCTTCATCTAGTATCCTTCTTGAAGTATTATAGATCTCTTGAATATTTCTGGTCTTCCTTGGAGTAGTTTCTTCATCACTTGTGGAGTGTGATGAAGAAGGTGAAGTCAGTGGTTGAGTTACTTCAAGCTCCAAGTCTCGAGCATCTTTTTTTCCATCCATATCAACATGTAATGGATTTTGGTCTTCATTTGGTGCATTCCATTGCCACAATTTTGCTTCATCGAACTTGACATCTCGACTAATAATAACTTTCTTACTTATCGGATTGTATAGTCTGTAGGCCTTAGAGTTCTCACTGTACCAACAAAAATGCATTTTCTGATTTATCATCTAGCTTACCTCTTTTCTCATCTGAAATGTGAGAGTAAGCAATGCACCCAAACACTCTTAGGTGACTAACGGTTGGTTTCAATCCGCTCCATGCTTCTTGAGGAGTAATACCTTGCACACTTTTCGTTGAAGCTCTATTTAGGAGATAAACAGCACAAGTTACCGCGTCTCCCCAAAATTGATCAGGAAGCTTCTTTGCCTTCAACATACTTCTTGCAAGTTCCATTATTATTCTATTTTTCCTCTCTGCAACTCCGTTTTGTTGAGGAGTTCTTCGAACAGTCTTCTGATGCTTGATTCCATTTTCCTTCAAGAAATCTGCAAAAACAATATATTCTCCTCCACGATCCGAACGCAATGATTTCAATTTCAAGTTACTTTCATTTTCCACCATTGCTTTGAATGTCTTGAAACATTCGAAAGTAGCACTCTTTTCTTTAGTAGATAAATCCATGTTTTTCGATGTAGTCATCAATAAATGTGAGAAAATAACGGTTACCTCCATGTGTAGTAGTTCTCATAGGTCCACATAAGTCTGTATGAACAAGCTCGAGTGGTTTTGATGCTCTCCAAGAACCTCCAGTCGGAAATGAATTTCGATGATGCTTTCCGAAAACACATGCTTCACAGAGTTGATCTTCCTTTTTAATATTTGACATTCCTCTCACCATATGTTGTTGACACATGTGAGACAAAGTGTCAAAACTTAGGTGCCCAAATCGACAATGCCATAACCATGAGGTGTCATTTACTAAAGTCTCAAAACAAACAAGCTTCTCATAACATATTTTAATTGGAAACATTTTGTTGTGAGTCATACGAACCTTCGTTATGAGATCTCCATTCTTGGTTCTAATCTCACATATGTTATCTTTAAAAATAACATCATGTCCTCTTAGGAGAAGTTGTCCAACACTTAAAAGATTGTGTTTGAGACCTGAAACATAATACACATCAGTAATTTTTTTTGCTCCCATTTTTGTCTTGACAAGAATATCTCCTTTTCCTTTGACTTCAAGCATCTTGTTGTCACCAGTCTTCACTACATTTTGATGAGATTCATCTAAAGATATAAAAATATCCTTTCTTCCTGTCATGTGGTTACTACAACCACTATCAAGATACCATATTTCTTCAGTGCTTGATTCTTGAACATTGAGAGTGAGGAAGAGAAGACCTTGATCATTATTTGATTGCTCATGCATTAGTGTGGTTTCTGCTTGATTAGAATTAGTCTTCTTAGACCAACAGTCTGCTTGAAAATGTCCATAACGTCTACAATTGAAACATTGTATGTGAGAAAAATCTCCACGACCACCACTTCTACCTCTTCCTCTATTTGAACTTCTTCCTCGTCCTCTATTTGAAAAAAATTGATTGTCTCTGCTTTCTGACTCTGTATTTGTCACAACGTTGGATCGTCCATTGCCTCTACACCACGTCCACCTCTTCTTCCATTGGATCGACCTCTATAGGAGGACTGCATATGAAAACTTCTTCTGAAAGGATTAAAATCAAACATCTTCAATCTGAGCTCATGAGATTGAAGAGATCCCATTAAGCTATTTATAGAGAGAGTTGACAAATCTTTGGATTCTTCAATTGCTACAACAATATGCTCATATCTTCTAGTCATGCTTCTAAGAATTCTCAACAATCCTTTGATCTTCAATTGTTTCTCCATTTGATCTCAATTGATTAACAATTAAGAGAACACCGGTTGAAAAATTCTTCAATAGTTTCAGAATCTTTCATTCGAATTGTATCAAATTCAGCTCGAAGTGTTTGTAATCGGACCAATTTTACCTTTTCTTCTCCTTCATACAAATTTTGCAATGCATCCCATGCTGCTTTAGCAGTAGAGACTCCTGATATTCTTTCAAAAATATTTTCATCCACAGATTGGTAGATGAAAAATAATGCCTTCTTATCCTTTTTTCTAGCATCTCTCAACTCATTGAGTTGTTGTGCTGAAAGACCATTCTCACTTTCTGGCTCTGAATATCCGATGTCAACAATATCCCAAAGATCTTGAGATCCATAAAGAACCTTCATTTGCTGGCTCCACCGCCTATAGTTTTTTCCCTCAAAACG
Source organism: Cucumis sativus (assembly GCF_000004075.3). NCBI lineage: Eukaryota > Viridiplantae > Streptophyta > Magnoliopsida > Cucurbitales > Cucurbitaceae > Cucumis > Cucumis sativus. The sequence continues at coordinate 54,863 of NW_022279575.1, read as the reverse complement.
AGGAAGTTGAGGCTGCAACATGTTAGATGACATCTTTCAATCCTTGCTCTGATACCACTTTGTTGGAGGCGTTGACGAGCCCACTCTAAATTTACTCTAAATCTCACAAACTTTTAAGAGAAGAAATTTGTTCTCTTAGAAAACTCAATAACACACAAGAGAAGAATGTTGTTCTCTTGAAACTCAATTTTGCTTCTATTGATTTGATTCTTTTCTTGTATACAAATGAAGGAAATGATCTCTATATATAGTATCAAGGACACTTCCTAAAAGACACAAAAATAAATGAAGTACATGAATACATACCATTCATGTACTTGAATAATTACATGTGTCTAGAAATGCATATGTATCTTGAAACTAGAAATGTATCTATTAATGTTTATCCATAATGTATCTAGCTTATTAATTTCTAACATTTCTTCATGGTGATCCTCAAGAAGGGGTGTATATGGAGCAACCACTAGGGTTTGTTGCTCAGGGGAAGAATGGAAAGGCGTGTCGCCTTTGTAAATCTTTGATGGACTAAAACATAGTCCACGGCTTGGTTTGGAAATTTATTAAGGTGATCGAAAGTTTTGGAATGCAAAAGAGCCGTTAGATCATTCAACTTTTTTAAAAGATCCGAGAGTGGGGTGATCCTAATAGTAGTATATGTTGATGCAATTGTGGTTGTTGGTGATGATTCTTTAGATATCCAGTCCTGAAGACTTTTCTCTATTGCCAATTCCAAATAAAAGATTTGAGCATGTTGAAATACCTCCTAGGAATTTGAGGTAAAAACAGGCAAGAAAGCAATACTATTATCACAGAGAAAATATGGACTTGTTGACTGAAACATGGAAGGTAGGGCTAAGCCATGTAGTACCCCAACGATGCCTAACTTATAGCTCACAAAAGATGGAGAATTGTTGAAAGATCTTGAAAGATATAGGAGGTTAGAGGGAAAACTTAATTACCTTCCAGTGACGACTCGACATAGCCTATTTAGTAGTATTATGAGCCAGTGTATATGTCATGCCCTAAAGTTGATCATTCAGCTGCTTTGGAATGATTCAGTGTTATCTGAAGGCTGCTCTCGGGCATGGTTTTATTATATAAGGATTATAGATACTAATATTGAATGTTTCTCAGATGTTAATTGGTAAAATCTAAAGAAGACAGAAGATCAACTTCAGGATATTTTGTTTTTGTTGGTGGCAATTTGATGTCTTGGAAAAGTAAGAAACAAAATGTGGTGTCACATTCAAGTGCATAATAAAAAATATAGAGCAATTGCACAGTTTTTGTGTGAATTGGATATATCAAATTGATTTGGATATATCAACTTTTTGACTATTGTTGAGTTGGGATTTGAAATCACCACACCAGCAAAATTGTGGTGTGATAATCAAGCAGCACTTGATATCGCATTTAATCCGGTGTTCCATGAAGTTAATGACAATTCTATCACTGGTTCTTTTTTTCTATATCAAGTTCAATAGCTTTTACCTCAAGTTCCTCTATACGATCATCCTCTTCCACTACTTCCAATTCCTCCCCATTTGCTTGAACAACTAACACTCTGAGTTCCTTCTGATCCTTCACCTTACATCTATGGCCTGCACAAAATTTTTCCTCACAACAAAAGCAGAGCCCTTTCTCACGTCTGGCTTGAAACTCAGCATCACAAAAAGTCGTCTTGTCCTTCCCGTCGATTAATTTCTGCAGCCCCTCGAAGTGTGATAGCCCTTACTGGAACAGTACCTTCTGACTTATTGTCATTGGAAACTACATGAAATTGAGTATTTAAAGAAGTAGAAACCTGGGTTTTATCATCCCCTGCACATTTTAAGTCAGATTCACCCTTATCACCTCTCGGTTCTCAATTTTCTGGGCCAATTTCATCATTTGAGCAAGCCCAACAGGTTCCCAACATTCCAATTTGTCTTAATCCAAGGTTTCAAACCATTCATAAATGTCTCTTCTATAACTGTCTTATGCAGAAAAGGCAAAGGTGCCACCAATTTATCAAAAAAAATTCTGTATTCATCCACTGTAGTGTCTTGTTTTATCGTTAAAAATCTGCCCAATATTGATCCCTCACGGTCTGATCGAAATCGAATAATAAGTCTTCTCTTTAAATCTTCCCAATTAACAAACGGTTCACGGTCTTCATGAGATCTATACCAATCCAAGGCTGCACCATCAAACCTAATGATTATCACCGTCATCTTCTCTGGCTCAGTAAGTTTGTGTATCTGAAAATAACGTTCTACTCTAAATAACCAAGAATCCGGGCAATACCCGCGAAAACTGGCATGTCAATTTTCTTGAATTTGCTTCGATCCCCTGCAGATTCTTCTCCTTCCAACTTGGTGTATTTTTCTTCCGATTTTCCTCCCATCACAAATGAATCACTGACATCAATCATAGTTTCTTTCTTGTTGGACGAACCTTCTGGAACTTCTTCCCATGTTGTCTTTCCTTAATCATTCCTTAAGTATATTTCATGAAAGTTCGTTGTTGCTGCTGTTGCTGTCCAGCCTGCACACCCAGCCTTTCAATGCTCTTTGCCAACAATGAAATATCTTCCTTAATAGCTTCCTTTCTATGGGCCTTCTTTTCTTCTTTTTAACAATGGTGTAACAGTTTGATCCATCTCTGGTCTTTACTGTTAAACTTAAATCTCTTAAGAATGATTTGGTGTGTGCACAATGGGTAACCCTAAAAAAATATGAATTGTGGTGTTTAAGTTAGTTTAACAAATGATTCTTCGTTTTGTAATTTGATTTCTTTTATTTTTTCTCTACTCATGAAATGTTTTGCTCGACCTGTAGATTTTTATAGGCTCCAGGGAAGTTTTTGAATTGCCTTCTGAAGGAGTGGGGTTGCAATTTTTGGCGTCCTTTTTTATGGAGCTTCTTTGAGTTTTCTTTCTTTATTTTGGGATTTGTTCTTTTTCAGTTCCATCATGCTGTCTAAAGTTTGGACTTGAAGGGTTTGTCCTCATCTTCCTTCTTCCCCGACGATTTACGTCATACAGATGAGGTATAGATAATTACATCCTTGGTTTTTCATGTTTCTTCTTTTCTAGCTTAAGAGATTGCTTGTTCTTGCAGTTCATAGTACTGCATGTTTTTGGATCTGTTTCTTCAGTGTCCCCACATCATTTATGTTTCCTTCATATTTCTCTTTTTTTTTTCTACTCATGAAATCTTCATCTTCTTCATCCAAGTATTACATAAGCATTTGTATAATAAAATCTCTGTTCAAACAGTAGTTTGGGTTGCTAATAAGATACATACACCATTCAGATCCACCAGTTTCTTTCTTGAATTTCAAAATGGTAACTTAGTTCCTTCTTCCAATAGGAGTCTTTTCCCTGAGTCCTCATTTCTTCAGTCACTTGTCTTCTTTCCTCCATAGCATTATTGTAAATTTTCTGGTTATTTCACCTCCACTCTCTATTCTCTATTTGATTTGAGTTTCATTCATTTCTCATTTTCGTTTTGGAATCAATCTTTGAAATATGTGTGTTTAAGTGTTAATGTAATATATATTTACGAAGGAAATCAGCTTGGAAGGGATTAATGACATGGGTGCACATAAATCTTAAAAACTGATGTATTTGACAAGCTTGGAAGGCTGACAATTAAAGTAGAAATGGACAAACTGGTCTTTGTGTAGAGACAAACTGGAAAATAATCATTAGTCAAAGCTATAGTACTCAAGAGACAAAAGAGTTAAATTGAAATGTTCATAAGACCTTTTACATGTCTTCACCAACATGATACTTCAAATACAAAGTTCAGCCTCTTTTTTGCCACTCCATGCATGAGTATCCCAGCCCATTAGTCATTTTTCTTCAAACTTAAACCAGGTTATGGAAGGCATATTTGAGAGTTGTTTAGAAACTAGTTAAAAAGTTAATTTTTATTAATAAATGTTTTGTTAAAAGTTTCTTCCACTGTATTAAAACTTTGATATTGGCTAAGGGAAAGATTCAATTCAAAAACATGTTTTCTTGTTCAAAGTTGCTATATATTTATTATCATTTTTTTTTGTTCTGAGTGATTTCTTTAACTGGGTTTATTGAAATGGATGAAGAAACAGTTCCATAATTTTATTTAATTTCCATTGAGTACAATGGAGAATGGATCAACCAAAAATGAAGAAGAATGCTTCGTACTTTACACTAACATTTTCATAGAAACTGTGATTTGATTTCATTGTTGTTTTGGCTAAGGAAAATCACTTTAGAATGAGATCGGCAATGCCCAAGAGAAAAGAAAAAATGATGAAACTATTGATTCTTGGTTTTGTTTCTGTTATTAGTATCACTTGTGTGACATCAATATCTTGATATAAATGAAGTCAAAAGCATTGTTGCAAGAATTGTGAATTTAATTTGTAGGGTAGAGTACCTAAAAATTTGTAGGTTATTGTTCCATTAGCCATATTAACCTTTGTTTGTGTCTACTTTTAAAAGTGATTTTGTAATATAAAAAGTAATTTCCAATGACTCAAAAACATATTTGGAACTTAACAGATGTAGGAAAAATTCAAATGGAAAATAGACATTGTATGTTTGCTTGTCTGATTCTTACTTTTTCTTTTATTTATCTTTTTGAAAAATTTGATGAGATATGAGATTTGTTTGTTGTTGATTGTTGTATGATTATGGTTTTGATCTTAACTAACTCTGAATTCTTAAGCTTTACCTTGCTCTGTGAAGCTTCCTGATTAATCAAAAAACAAGCTGTAGAGACAGCATCACACAAAAGATTTTTGAAACATGCATTTGAAACGATAAAGCACGGGCAGTTTCAAGTAAATGCCTATTTTTTCGCTCTGCAACACCATTTTGAGATGGAGTGTCAGCACAGGAAGACTGATGAATAATGCCATTTTCACACAAGTAAGAGCCAAGAGAATGAGAAAAATATTCACCCGCATTATCAGTACGCAAAGTTTTGATAGAGACATTAAATTGGTTTTTATTTCAGTATGAAAGGCACAAAAATGAGATAATAACTCAGAACGATTTTTCATTAAATATAACCAAGTTAGACGAGAATGATCGTCAACAAAAGTAACAAAATAACGAAAGCCTGTTTGAGATACAACTGGACACGGACCCCAAATATCAGAATGAACTAACTCAAATGGAGCAATTGCTCGTTTATCGACTCGAGGACTCGAACTAAGACGATGAAATTTCGCAAATTGACACGAATCACAATTTAAAGAGGACAAAGACCTAAATTCTGGATAAAGTTTCTTCAACACAAACAAAGATGGATGACCTAAACGACAATGGACTTCAAAAGGAGAGGGAACGACAGGACACGCCACAGCTTGCGATACTTGATGATCAAAGAGATAAAGGCCTCCTGACTCATATCCTCTACCAATAATCTTCTTCGTCACACGATCCTGAAAACAAGCAATAACCAGAAAAGAACATGACAACACAATTTAGGTCATGAGTAAGTTGACTAGTAGAAATTAAATTAAAGGATAAGTTAGGCAAATGTAACACAGAAGAGAGAGAAAAGGATGGGGTAAGGTGAATAGTGCCAGAGCCAAGAACAGAAGATGTGGAGCCATCGGCAATGTAACCGATGGAAAAGGGGCAGGGGACAACGGTCTAGAAAATAGGTGAGAATTACCTGTCATGAGCTGTGGCACCAGAGTCTATGACCCATTTGGTAGATGATGTAAGAAGACACTTTATATTACCTGGGGCAACAGTGGATGCAATCGGAGTAGAGGAAGATGACGCTTGTAATGACTCTTGGTAATTCTGAAACTTAGCAAACTCATCTGCAAAATAGTAACTGACGCCTCTGGTATATCACATGTGGAGGCTATCTGAGCATGTTGAGATCGTTGACTATTCTTATATAGCAATTTCCGACAATCACGTTTCATATGGCCTGGCTTACGACAGTAGTTACAAACAATCTCTACAGACTCTGGTTTTCGATGATCAGTACTATTCCTCTGAGGTGCCGAGGGTTATTGTTCTTGCTAAAGAGAGCACTACTGGGTTGAGGAATAGACACACTAGTCGGAGAGCTTTCAATGCGAAGGACTCGAGTGAAGGCATCATCTAATGATGGAATCTTGGAGTCAGAGAGAATCTGTGTCTTTGCCATTCCAAATTCAGGTAAGAGTCCATTCAGGAAAATCATAACAGCCATCTTCTCTCGTTGAACTTGTTGAACTTTAACATCAGACTAAAGGTAACAACAAGCCAAGCTCGGCAATGATCTTCTTAAGCCGCATAAAGTAGCTGGTGACAGACTCAGCTTTCTGTTCCGCACGAAAAAATTGCATACAAACTTCAAACATTCTATGCACTTGCTCTTTACCTGAGTATAGAAAATCCAAAAATTCCAAAAGTTCTTTAACAGACTCACAGTGATCAACCAATCCAATTATCTCACTCTCAATTGAATTCTTGATCTGAAGATATAAACGGGCATCATCACGAAGCCAATCCTTCTTCTGCTTTGCATCTTTTGGGGGATCTTCAGTCATATGATCATCCATATCAGTACTTCTCAAATAAAATAAAATTGTCCGACGCCAATCGTAATAATTGGATCCATTTAACTTATGTTCTGTGATCTTAGAGGCCAAGGGAATAACGTTGGAGACTACCAAATTTTTTATGTCGGCCATATTGAAGTCACACGTTGATTGTAGTCCACACGAACAAAGAGAAAATCAATCCAAACAGCTGCAAAATTGGAAAAAGACCCAAAACCAATCGTGTAACCTTCAGTTTTCGTCAAACCCAATGTTATTTGATAGACCCAATGGTACAGACTGACAGGAAACAATGGTTCGAGACAAGCCCAGAAGACGAAGACAAATCAAACTTCTCACGCGCCGATGCGTGGGTGAAGGACGATGATTCCGGTGGCGTGAAGGTCACACGCGGTGTTTTCCGGCGATCGGCGAAGACAGACTTGGGCGGACGGAGGTGGTGCTTCTTATGGTATGGGCGGTGTCGACAAATGGTCAGCGGAAGGTAACCTAAACTCGAACCTAATGGAGGAGGAAGCTAATGGCCATTCAAAACCCTAATGGCTCTGATACCATGTAATCTAGAATTCAGAGAAGTATCTGTCTTATTATGTTTGAGTCAAAGCAATGTTACATATTTATATAGAGAATAAACTAAACCCTAGAGACCATGTAAAATTATAATAAATGACATATATATATATATATATATATATATATATATATATATATATATATATCACAGCAATGAACTTTCAAATAAGTTCTAAATGAGCCAGATTATAGCAAATGGTTTTAGCCAAGGGAAACGACATATTGACTTTTTTCACTGGATGGATTGACTATAGCAAATGGTTTGATCTCCCTCCCACACCCACACCTATGTGATGCCCAAGTTCTTTAGTATTTCCTTGTTGCTATCTTAGATGATGTATAATGTTTATTATTATTTTTTTATGTATGTTACATCGCATGTGCTTTCTTTTTTTCTAATTATCTCGTGGCTTGCACAAACATTGGCTATTTAAATCCATTAGAGGTGGAATGATGTCGTTGATGGTGAAGTCTAAGACAGAAGATTCTGTCTTATGTGAAGTTATTGATGGAGGAGAGCTCAAGTCCATGAGACATTTAAATGTTCGAGGGAAAAGTGCTACACTTCCTTCAATTATTGGTTGGATTGAATAAGCATATCCTATAGATTTCACCTTTTCGTGAAGTTTCTTCTTTTCGGGATTTTTCTATAAGTAAATTTATTTTTTTGTCTGTGACTCAATGAATTTGTTGTCTACTTCTTGCTGAGAAGGATTTGGATGATATTAAATTTGGAGTTGACAACAAACTAGTTCATGAGTTGAAATACCTCAAGAGTAAATAGCTTCAGATCTTTATGTTGTGCTTATAAAGACAATTTGGATGCTGCCATTTCTGCTAGTCTGTTCTACTACAAACTTATTAACTTATCTGACTCTACAGGCTGTGATGCTGATATTAACGTGATTGTAAATATAGAAAGTGTATACTCCATACCAAATTTGCATTCAATTATTACAGCTTCTGATGGGGTAATTGTTTGAATTTTTTTATAGCTTCGTTAATGTTAAATTTCATTCAAAGGTTTTCAATTTTGTTGGTAGTCTGGGGCTTTGTTGCTAATTGAAGAACATTATTTATTTTCATTTTAGGCAATGGTTGTCAGAGGTGATCTTGGTGCAGAACTTTTTATTGAAGAGGTTCCTCCTGTAGTTAACTTTTTCAATAATAATAATATTAAAAAAGAAGCGATCCTTTGGGTACCTTAGATAACTTTTTTAATTATCTTAAATTCATGTCTTTTTTAAGCTTATGCAAAATTGGGAAGTTTTAGTTTCATGTTTAGATATATATACATGTTAGGACGAATCATAATGAAATTCAGCATTTGGGTTGTTTGCTTTTGACTAGTCTGAATGGTGTGGTTTAGCTTGTTTGGCTCAATCAAAAGATTATTAAGAACTTGTTTAATCAAGCTAATTTTTTTGTTGTTGCTTGTGGTTTCAATTAATTTAATAGCATGAGACTTTCTCTTTCTTTAGGTATGCTTCATGTTTTGTTGACTATGTTGAAAAGCTACAAACTTAAAGCTTCTCAAAACTAGCTATCTTGAGTTGAGACTTGTTTCATCTTTTTTCATATTGATAATTCTAATATTTAGGCTTTGTGATATTAATAATTCAGACTTGTTCCAATTTCTTGTTCTATGTTTATTAGTGGTTGGTTGAATTAAAGTATAGTATTGAAGTCTTAGGGTGGTATTCAAGAGTTAAGATTTAATTAAAATTCTACTTTAAACTATGTACTTCTCAGAAGTTATAGTTCTTATCAATGCTTTTATCAAATCTCACTGTGGCTGCTTGTGATGCTGGTCTCCGGTCACAGGAGATAAAGTTGGAATGGGGCATGGGCTTAGCTAAAAACTGAGAAGTAGAAGCTAAACTTATGGAGTTAGAACTCGAGAAAGATAGACCATTTGCACGATCAAAGTAAAACTGAGCACTCTTAGTTTTCAATTTTATTTATACTCTTACCGATGCGTCACTCTATTAGCTACACGTTGGATGGTATAGGAAATGATACTCTCCAGTTTAATGTTTATTATCTTCTTTATCCTCTTTCTTTTTAGCATTGAAGAACTTTTGGAATATTGTTTTTGGCCATACAGACAATTTCCCACAAAATTTTGTTGTTTTTATTTGTTGAGTGGTGCTACTTTTTCAAACTTTTATTATTATATCGGATTAGATTTGAGAATGTTTATAATATAATTTGTTTTCATTTTTCATCCTGATTGGTGGTTAGCCTCAATCCTCTATAGTCCTCGAACCCCAAACCCTGAACCTCGAACCCCGAACACGAAACCTGAAACCCCAAAACCACAAACCTCGAAACCTCGAAAAGTCTAAACCTCGAAACCTAAAACCTCTAACCCAACCCCCAAACCCAAAAACCCAAAAACCCCAAAACCCCGAAACCTAAAACTTGAAACCCCAAACGCTCTACCCAGAAACTCGAAATCACGAACCCCGATCCATGCACCCTAAACCCTGAAACCTAAAACACTAAACCTTAAACCCCTAAAAACCTAAAGCCGTAGACAATAAAACCTAAACTTTAACCCCTAAACCATAAACCCTAAAGTACCCCAAACCACGAACCTTGAACCCGAAACCCTCCCCAATCTCGAAACCAGAACCCTAAAATCCTAAACACTAAACCCTAAAGTACCCCTAACCTCGAACCTCGCACCTCGAACCCTGAACACGAAACCTAAAACCTCAAAACCACAAACCTCGAAACCCAACCCCCAAACCTCCAAACCTCCAAACCCCAACCACCAACCACAAAACCCCTAATCCCTGAAACTCGAAATCTGAAACCTGTAATCCTAACTTCAAACTTTGTTGGTGGAGATAACAATTTCTATTAGTTAGGGAATATCTATGCATTTTGTATTATGGATTGGTTTGAAATGTTGAGTTTCTTATTATGATTCGAATTACATGCATTTTGGGTATCAAACTTTGATTAATATTGGTCATCGTCTCATAATCTAATAACACACAACCCTTTAACTCTAACCTAAACCTTAGACTATGAAACCCCAAACGCTCCACCCCGAATCTTGAAATCACGAACTCCGAACCGATCCATGTACCCTAAACCCTAAACCCCTAAAACCATAAATCCTAAACTTTAACTTAACTCTAAACCGTAAACCCCAAACCCCAATCCCCAATCTCGAAATCCAAACCCAAAATCCTAAACACTAAACCCTAAAGTACCCTTAACCTCTAACCCCAAACCCTAAACCCGAACCCTGAAATTCGAACCTCGAATGTCAAACCTCGAACTTCGAAACCTATAACCCCAAAACCACAAACCTCAAAACCTTAAAATGTTTGAACCTCGAAACCAAAACCCCTAAACCCAAACCCCAAACCTTCCAACCTCCCATCCCCCAAACCCTAAACCCCCAACCCCCAAAACCCCAAAACGTCGAAACCTCAAAAAGCCTGAACCTCGAAACCCAACCCCCAACCCCTCAAACCTTCCAACCCCTAACCCCTAACCCCTAAACCTCCAAAACCCCAACCCCCAACCCCAAAACCCCAAAACCCTGAAACTCGAAATTCGAAACATGTAATCCTAACTCCAAACTTTGCTGGTGGAGATAACAATTTCTATTATTTAAGGAATATCTATTCATTTTGTATTGTCGATTCGTTTGAAAAATTGAGCTTCTTATTATGGGTATCAAACTTTGATTATTATTGGTCATCGTCTCAGAATCTAATAACACACAACCCTATAACTCTAACCTAAATCTTAAACCCTAAACCCTGAAATTCCAAACGCTACACCTCGAATCTTGAAATCACGAACCCCGAACCGATCCATGCACCTTAAACCTTAAACCTTAAACCCTCAAAAACCTAAAACCGTAAACCATAAATCCTAAACTTTAACCCCTAATCCATAAACCCCAAAGTACCCCAAACCACAAACTCCGAACCCCAAACCCCAATCCTGAAATCCAAACCTAAAATCCTAAACACTAAACCCTAAAGTACCCTTAACTCCAAATCTCGAATCATGAACCTCGTACCTCGCACCTTGAACCTCGAACCCTAAACTCGAAATCGAAAACCCTAAAACCACAAACCTTGGAACCTCGAAACCCAAAACCCCTAAACCCAACTGCCAAACCTTCCAATCCCCAACTCCCAAACCCCCAACCCCCAAACCCCAAAACCTCGAACGAAACCCAGAACCCCTAAACCCAACCCTCAACCCCCAAACCCTAAAACCCCGAGACCTAAACCCAACCCCCAACCCCTCAAACCTTCCAACCTCCCAGCCTCCAAACCTCTAAACTCCCAACACCAAAACCCCAAAACCCCGACACATGAAATTCTAAACACTAAACCTTAAAGTACCTTTTGATAGAACTAAGTTATGCACAGCAGAAAAAGAATCGAATTTCTACCCTAATTGCCACAATTAACATGTAACCATAAACTAATCAAATTAGGGTTTTAGAAAATATTAACTTTGAAGCTTTCAAAAAAGTTTGATATCTTCTTACCAATTATAACCGAGACCACCACTAGTACTCAACTGCTATCCTCTAGACAAAGAATCGGGTTGTGGGACCCAATTTTGGTGTAGAAAGTAATGGAGATAAAATGGGATTGAAAGGTTTCCTTTTTTTTCTTTGGTTGAGATGATGAAAATGATAAAAGAGGCAAAAGTCCTTCAACATTTGAAAACACCTCTATTTATAACCTAATTACATGCAAAAATGCATGCAATTCATTGGCCAAATCTCAACACCTAATGTTCCACTAACAATTAGTGGAACTTAGTGGGCTAGGTGTCTATATCTCATATAGCCACATATCCCACTAAGAGTTAGTGGATTATCCAACAAAATGTTGGATTTTCCCACTAACTTAGTCCAAGGGTAAAATGGTCATTAGATATTTCTAGTCAAAAGTCAACTTTGACTTTTCTTAGTCAAAAGTCAATATTTTGACTTTTATCATTTTGTCCATCTTGACTAATTCTAACCTCCCGAGCATGAATCCGCATTCATTTTCCAAAATTCAAATTACATTTGAATATAAGGCCGATCAAAGTTTGACTTTTCAAAGCCAAAAGTTTACTATTTTGACTTTTACTATTTTTGACCAATTTCTTCAATTCCGAGTTCTAGTATGAATCCGCATTCATACTTATAGTATGTAAACATAAAGCTCTATTTCTAATTAGAGACCGACGACTATATCACTATATTTGTCGGTTTCCCTTTCTTCTCCCAATTCGAACAATTCGATTATTTCATCACACTGTTCTAAGTTTAATCCATATGAGCTAGCAGAGGAACCTAATGGACCTATAGATCATGGGCTCAACGATTCAAGATTAACTAGCTAAACTCTTTTAAACCGAGTTAATCACATTCGTTAACTAACGGGTCATTCCACTAAAGTCCCGTAGTTGCACTCCCCTCATATAGATATATTTGTGTCCATTTGATAAAACCATAATCAGTAAGTTAATCCTTCACAGTTGTCGTAACCTTGGCTGGGTCAAAATACCGTTTTACCCCAAGATTACATTTCCTCCTTAAGTCCACTAATCCACTATTGAACAATTGGTTTAAGGTTGAACCTATAAACTTAATCCCTCTCGGGCCAATGAGAGGTGGGGCCCTTGTTCAAGACTTGGATTCAGTGCTTAAGAGAACAACCTATTTACTAACCCTAAAGCGGGTAGGAGTGAATTTCATCTTGTACCCTATGTGCCCAGCTATCCACCCGATCTTACCCCTGAAATGGGAGGCTTTTGGGCCAACGCTGATGAGCTACCGTCACCTATGCAGATCTAAGGATAATCTCGTGTGATCAGGAATTCATAGTTAACTCAGGATTAAGACTAAGTTACCAAGGTCATCAATAATTGAGATAGTCAATTTTAAACAATAAACGGTGTTATAACGTAAAAAAGACTAATTCATGATTCAGTCTTATGTAAACATTTTACATAGGATGTCCCCACTTTCATGTCTCTACATGAACGATTAGGATCACCTCGTTTGTACTACAAAGTGGGCCGCATCCATAGTTTCTCTAAATAAGGCGCCCAACCTTTATTTCATATACTATAGACTATTTAGGCTATATACTCGAACTTGATCCACGTTTATGTTTACACATAAAGTTCAAGTTTATTCAAAAATAGTCTTGGAACTTGATTTATTGGATTTAAGATTATAATATTTAATTTCTCAATAACAACTTTATTGAACAGAATATGATTTACAAACTACGAGTTTTAGGACAAAAAATTCCAACACCTTCGTGAAACGTGGGAGAGAAACGATAACATTATCGTTCAAAATATTCAGGGAGCAAGTATTTATGTGAAAGGCCATATTATTTGGCCATTTGACCTTATGTATTATTGAATTATTTGGTTGGAAATGATAAACTACACATTATTGTCTGCTTGAGTTGTGATCTTGATTATGGGCTATTTGGTATTTTGCCTACAAACTGTATAGTTAATTATCTGTTAGCTTTTATTTTCCTGTCACAACTTTATGTTTCTGTGGCTAATTGTAGCCAAAAGTTTTATTTATCGATTTATTTTCACAACATAAATGAAACCGTGTTTCAAGCATCAGATGCTGCTACATCATTCAAGGAATTCGTCGTAGAGATCCGTAAGTTTTTTCCTTTTGGAGCTGTGATACTAACCTGTTTGAATAAAGGAATCTGACTTGGTCTTTTCTCTTTAGCATTATGGATTAGGTCTTTCTGTTTACCAGATTTTGTAGATGAAGTTTAAGACGTAATCAAAATATAAAGGTTAATGCTAACTGCTAAGCTTATTTCTAAGATGAAAGATGCTTTTATCCCCTCCCCAAAGAATATCATTACTATTTATGTTGTATTTCTGCTAACTAATTCTTGCATAGCATCTGGTTTGATAATTAAAGTAAAGTTTCTGACATGGAGGTTTTCAAGTTGTAATATATATTTATGTTTTAGGTAGATTCCCAAACTTTGAAAAAAACGCTGTAGTACTGAGGTAATTGAACGTTGTATGGAAGAGTATCGGGCTTACCAGGGCCAAGGTATCTTCTTCGATAACAAGTAAGGATAGTCCTGATACTACCTTTCTTTTGTTATTGAAGTTTATTGTTTCTTCTCTCTTGCTTGGTGGTTGTGCACCTATATTGATTTGTACTTCTGTTAATTAATTATAGTCTTTCTCTCTTGTTTGAGTAATTATTGTCTATGATTTTGTTAGCAAAGGCTTCCCGTGAAAATTTAGTTTGTTGTGCTGCATGTCCAGATGATTTTCGTGATTTTAGTTTTAGATACATAAAAAGGATTTTGCATCACAACATGAATGACTATTTCTAAATATGAACCTACAATAACCTCAAATGAATGTCGGATTAAATTGGAAACAGGGCAGATAGAGAGTGAGATGGAGATTGTTTGTATGTGCTTTAGAGCCATCTGTCTCTAAAACGTAGTTTCTTCCCCTTATTTTTTTTTTATAAGAAGTAATTTTATTGATGTATGAAATTTACAAAAGGTTTTGGTGGAACACCCACGCCAATAGAGTTTACAAAGATTTCTCCAATCAGTCAGAAGAGATGCAAGAATAGAGATTGGAATAGCTATAGAGACATGAAAAATTGCACTAAGTCATAGCAGGATAGATTATATTTTAAAAAGAATAAAAAACCTATCTTAAGGCATGCCTTTTCACTAAGGAGGCGATTGTTCATGTTCCTTCCATGCGAATTTGTAAAAATTTCCGAATAAGATGCATCCACATAATTCTTTTAAAGTCAGTAAAGAGTGCCAGTGAGGGTGCATAAAAGAAGGTTCATAATATTTGTTTCATAGGGTGGCATTAACCAAAGGAGAGATAGATCTGCTTCCTAAATTTTTCAGCAAAATGGCAACTAATAAACTGGCTGGTGTTTCATCGACAACTTTACATAATGGGCAACAATGAGAGAATAAAGTCATATGTGGGAACTTGTCACGTGTTAATAATTGCATTATGGCCTAGAAGCACTCTAGGTAAAGCAAAAGCACTCTAGGTAAAAATTATCATCATGTCGAGAGACCAAACAAAATGTTGAATTGAATCGTATTGGTCTCTACTAGGGGTTATTACTCATTTTTGTACTTTCTGTTTTATTTTCCAATTATTTCTTCAATTAAATAAAAGAAAATACTAAATAATAGTAAGTATTATCTTATCCCATTACGAAGGGTATCATCTCATAATTATCTACGACTGTTTATGCTAGTACGACCACACATTAGAGTATTTCTTTTTCAGAAACTAGAAAACGCTCATAGATAGCCTTTTGGTCTAGGTGCTTGACCAAGAAGCACTTAAACAATAGTACGAGAGTGAAAGAAAACATCTGAGTATTTTATTATTAATCATTTTTTTTATATTGAAGGGTTCATAATTGCATTAAACACACCCTTGTGCTTTGGCTATTGTTTGAGGTCTGTACACACCTTGATAGGTGGATGGTATTCTAATTAATGTAAGGCTTTTTTCTATGACTTAAAAGTAATTATTTCTGTTATAATAAACAGATTCTGCACATTTCAGATGTTGAGGTGCGAGAGACCAAGATGATGGGAAGCACTCCATTATCATTGTAGTTGTATGCTCTGACAATCTTTATTCTATAGTTGTGGATTTTGTTTTGTAGGATGAGATGATGTTAACTCCTTTTTATTGAATTTCAACAGTTCCAAACGCAACAGGTCTACTGCATACGTGATGCAAATGGATCAATTAGAGAAGGCGGTAATGTGAGTTATGTTTCTTTTGTTTTCGTCTTTGCTTACACACTAATGCACCTTATGTAATTAGAGTTGAATATTAGACAATCAGAATGAAAATCATCCTGATGAAATATGAAACTTCTGAGTTTCCACTTGCTTCTTGTATTGACTGTTTTACTGTTTCTTCACGGTTTGTATTCATGGTATTTATTTCTGTAACGAATGTTTCATGTTCTGGGAAACATTGCAGAAACACAGAATTTCAACAATCTGTCTAAGCGTTGAAGGAGAAGGCAGAAGAACTTAAGAGTTGCTAGGTCGTTTTAAAAACTCAAGTAATACCTAGACACGTTTTGAGCACGTTTTAGGTTGGTTTGATACTAAGTTTGTTGCACTTACACACTTGGTTGTCATTTGAAGTGCTCTTTTCACACTTTTTGAACTTTTGGTAGCTTATGAGTTACGAACCTACACGTAAGCTTTCTTAGGTCGTTTTTGAAAGTTCAAGTGATACTTAGACACGTTTTGAACTCGTTTTAGGTTGGTTTGAAACTAAGTTTGTTGACCTTACTCACTTGGTTGTCATTTTGGTCTTAAAGTGCTCTTTTCACACTTTTTGAACTTTTTGGTAGGCTATGAGTTACCTGTTGGAATTTTTTGTCCTAAAACTCGTAGTTTGTAATCATATTTTGTTTCAATAAAGTTGTTATTGAGAAATTAAATAATCCTAAATCCAATAAATCAAGTTCCAAGGCTATTTTTTGAATAAACTTGAACTTTATGTGTAAATATAAACGTGGATCAAGTTCGAGTATATATAGCCTAAATAGTCTATAGTATATGAATAAAGGTTGGGCGCCTTATTTAGAGAAACTATGGATGCGGCCCACTTTGTAGTACAAACGAGGTGATCCTGAATCGTTCATGTAGAGACATGAAAGTGGGGGCATCCTATGTAAAGTGTTTACATAAGACTAAACCATGAATTAGTCTTTTTTACGTTATAACACCGTTTACTGTTTAAAACTGACTATCTCGATTATTGATGACCTAGGTAACTTAATCTTAATTCTGAGTTAACTATGAACTCCTGTTCACACGAGATTATCCTTAGATCTGCATAGATGAGGGCAGCTCATCAGGGTTGACCCAATAAGCCTCCCATTTCAGGGGTAAGATCTAGTGGATAACTGGGAACATAGGGTACAAGATGGAATTCACTCCTACCCGCTTTAGGTTTAGTAGATAGGTTGTTCTCTTAAGCACTGAATCCAAGTCTTGAACAAGGGGCCCCACCCTCTCATTGGCCCGAGAGGGATTAAGTTTATAGGTTGAACCTTAAACCAATTGTTCAATAGTGGATTAGTGGGACTTAAGAAGCAAAATGTAATCTTGGGGGTAAAACGGTATTTTGACCCAGCCAAGGTTACGAGCAACCTGTGAAGGATTAACTTACTGATTATGGTTTTATCAAATGGACACACATATATCTATAGTGAGGGGAGTGCAACTACGGGACTTTAGTGGAATGACCGTTAGTTAACGAATGTTGATTAACTCGGTCTAAAAGAGTTTGGCTAGTTAATCTTGAATCGTTGGAGGCCATGATCTATAGGTCCATTAGGTTCCCCTGCTAGCTCATATGGATTAAACTTAGAACAGTGTGATGAAATAAATCGAATTGTTCGAATTGGAAGAAGAAAGAGAAACGACAAATATAGTGATATAGTTGTCGGTCTTCTAATTAGAAATAGAGCTTTCTAATTAGAAATAGAGCTTTATGTTTTACATACTATAAGTATGAATGCGGATTCATACTAAGAAGCTCGGAATTGATGGAATTAGTCAAAAATAGTAAAAAGTCAAAATGTTGACTTTTGACTAAGAAAAGTCAAAGTTTGACTTTTGACTTGAAATATTTAATGACCATTTTACCCTTGGACTAAGTTAGTGACAAAATCCAACATTTTTGTTGGATAATCCACTAACTCTTAGTGGGATATGTGGCTATAGATATAGACACCTAGCCCACTAAGTTCCACTAATTGTTAGTGGAACATTAGGTGTTGAGATTTGGCAAATTAACTACATGCATTTTTGCATGTAATTAGGATAATAGGGGAGTTTTCAAATTGTTGAAGACTTTGCCTTTTTTATTATCCTCCAACATCTCAACAAAAGAAAAAATTTCTACCTTCCAATTCCATTTTATCTTCATTTCTTTCTACACCAAATTGGGTCCCACCCGGTTCTTTGTCCAAGAGAATAGTAGTTGAGTACTAGTGGTGGTCTCGGTTTGAATTGACAAGAGGTATCAAAGTTTTTGAAAGCTTCAAAGGTAATATTTCCTAAAACCTAACTTGATTAGTTTAGGGTTACATGTTAATTGTGGCAATTAGGGTAGAAATTCGATTCTTTTTTCTGCTGTGCATGTCTTAGTTCTATCATTACCAACTTACACTTAAGCTTTGCTAGATTGTTTTCAAAGTCCAAGTGATACTTCGACACACCTTGATCACTTTTTAGGTTGGTTTGGAACTAAGTTTGTTGCACTTGTGCACTTGGTTGCCATTTTGGGTCATGGAGTGCTTTTTTCACACTTTTTGAATTTTGGTAGGCTTTGTGAGTTACAAACTTATACTTAAGCATTGTTTGTCGTTTTGAAATTCAAGTGATACTTACACACGTTTTGAATCATTTTAGGTTAGTTTGAGTTTGTTGCACTTACATACTTGGTTGTCATTTTGGGTCTTCAAGTGCTTTTCACACTTTTTGAACTTTTTGGTAGCTTATTAGTTACGAACCTACATAAGCTTTTTTAGATCCTTTTGAAAGTTCAAGTGATACTTAGACACGTTTTGAACTCGTTTTAGGTTGGTTTGAACTAAGTTTATTGACCTACCCACTTGGTTGCCATTTTGGGTCTTGACGTGTTGTTTTCACACTTTTTGAACTTTTTGGTAGGCTATGGGTTACCAATTACACTTAAGCTTTCTTAGATCGTTTTGAAAGTCAAGTGATACTTAGACACGCCTTGACCACTTTTTAGGTTGGTTTGGAACTAAGTTTGTTGCACTTGCACACTTGGTTGTCATTTTGGATCCTGGAGTGTTTTTTTTTTCCATACTTTTTGAACTTTTTGGTAGGTTATGAGTGACGAACTTACAAACATTCTTAGGTCGTTCTGAAAGTTCAAGTGATACTTAAACACGTTGAAATTTTTTAGATTTGTTTAAGACTAAGTTTGTTTCACTTGCATACTTGTTTCACAAGCATTTTGAACTTTTTGTTAGTTTATGAGTTACGAACTTACACTTAAGCATTGTTAGGTCCTTTTAAACACATTTTGTTGTTTGGAACTATGTTTGTTACACATTTGGTTGACATGTTGGGTCTTGAAGTGCTTTTTTTTACACTTTTTGAAATTTTTGTAGGTTGTGAGTTACGAACTTACGCTTGAGTATTGTTTGGTCGGTTTGAAAGCTTAGACACGTTTTGACCTCTTTTTAGGATGGCTTGAAACTAAGTTCGTTGCACTTAGATACTTCGTTTCCGTTTTGGGTCTTGAAGTACTTTTTTCACACTTTTTGAAATTTTGGTAGGTTGTGAGTTACAAACTTACATTTTAAGCATTGTTTGGTCGTTTTGAAAATTCAAGTGATGCTTACACACATTTTGATTACATTTTAGGCTAGATTGCGTTTGTTGCACTTACACACTTGGTTGTCATTTTTGTTCTTGAAATTCTTTTTTCAACCTTTTTGGTAGATTATGAGTTACAAACTTACACTTAGGATTTGCTAGGTCATTTTGAAAACTCAAGTAATACCTAGACACGTTTTGAGCACGTTTTAGCTTGGTTTGCACTAAGTTTATTGCACTTGCACACTTGGTTGCCATTTTGGGTCTTGTAGTGCTTTTTTCACACTAGTTGAACTTTTTTGGTAGGTTATGAGTTACGAACCTACACGTAAGATTTTTAGGTCGTTTTAAAAGTTCAAGTGATACTGAGACACGTTTTGAACTCGTTGTAGGTTGGTTTGAAACTAAGTTTGTTGACCTTACCCACCTGGTTGCCATTTTGGGTCTTGAAGTGCCCTTTTCACACTTTTTGAACTTTTTGGTAGGCTATGGGTTACCAACTTACACTTAAGCTTTGTTAGGTCGTTTTGAAAGTCCAAGTAATACTTAGACACGCCTTGACCACTTTTTAGGTTCGTTTGGAACTAAGTTTGTTGCACTTGCACACTTGGTTGCCATTTTGGGTCCTGTAGTGTTTTTTTCTTTTCCGTACTTTTTGAATTTTTTGGTAGGTTATGAGTGACAAACTTACAAGTAAACGTTCTTAGGTCGTTCTGAAAGTTCAAGTGATACTTAAACATAGTTTGAACAAATTTTAGATTTGTTTAAGACTAGGTTTGTTTCACTTGCATACTTGGTTGCCATTTTAGGTCTCAAAGTGCATTTTCACACATTTTGAACTTTTTGTTAGTTTGTGAGTTACGAACTTACACTTAAGGATTATTTGGTCATTTTGGGGTTTTGGGTTTTGGGTTTTGGGTTTAGGGTTTAGGGTTTTGGGTTTAGGTTTTGGGTTTAGGGTTTGGGTTTGAGGTTTAGGTTTTGATTTGAGGTTTGAGTTTTGAGTTTAGGTTGGGGTTGGGGTTGGGGTTTGAGGGTTGGAAGGTTTGCGGTTTGGGTTTCCAGGTTTGGACTTTTCGAGGTTTCGAGGTTGGTGGTTTTGGCTTCAGGGTTTCAGGTTCAAGGTTCGAGGTTCGAGGTTCGAGGTTTAGGGTTCAGGGTTAGGGGTATTTAGGGTTTAGTGTTTAGGACTTTGGGTTCCAGTTTCGGGATTGAGGTTTGGGGTTCGTGGTTTGAGGTTTGGGGTACTTTGGGGTGTATGATTTAGGGGTTAAAGTTTAGGATTTATGGTTTGCGATTTCAGATTTCTGGTTTAGGGTGCATGGATCGGTTCGGGGTTCGTGATTTCGAGATTGGGTGAGTGTTTGGGGTTTAGGTTAGAGTATTAAGGCTGGGTGTTATTAGATTCTGAGACGATGACCAATATTAACAACAGTTTGATAAAAAATGCATGTAATTCGAATCATAATAAAAAACTCAATATTTCAAACTAAATCCATGAATATTCCCTAAATAATAAAAATTTTTATCTCCACCAAAAAAAGTTTGAAGTTAGGATTACAGGTTTCGGATTTCGGATTTCGAGTTTGAGGTTTAGGAGTTTAGGGGTTTAGAGGATTTGGGATTTACGGTTTCAATTTTTGGGTTTAGGGTGCATGAACTGGTTCGAGGTTCGTGATTTTGGGCTTTGGGGTGGTGCGTTTGGGGTTTCAGGGTTTAGGGTTGAGGGTAGAGTTTTAAGGCTGTGTGTTATTAGATTTCGAGACGATGACCAATATTAATTAAAGTTTGATACCCAAAATGCATGTAATTCGAATCATAATAAGAAACTTAAAATTTCAAACCAATCCATAATACAAAATACATAGATATTCCCTAAATAATAGAAATTGTTATCTCCACCAACAAAGTTTGAAGTTAGGATTTCAGGTTTCAGATTTTGAGTTTTGGCGTTTAGGGTTTTGTGGTTGGGAGTTTGGAGGTTTGGGTGTTGGAAGGTTTAGGGGTTAAGGGTTGGAAGGTTTGAGAGGTTGGGGTTGGGTTTCGAGGTTTAGACTTTTCGAGGTTTTGAGGTTTTGGGGTTTGGGGGGGTTGAGGTTGGAAGGTTTTGGGTTTGGTATAGAGGTTTTGGGTTTCAAGGTTTAGACTTTTCGAGGTTTCGAAGTTTGTGGTTTTGGGATTATAGGTTTCACGTTCTGGGTTCAAGGTTCGGGTTCGAGGGGGTTTGGGTTTGGGTACTTTAGGGTTTATTATTTAGGATTTTGGGTTCGGGTTTCGGGTTCGGGGTTACTTTAGGTTTTACGGTTTAGGGGTTAAAAGTTTAGGATTTATGGTTTACGGTTTTTTAGGGGTTTAGGGTTTAGGGTTTTAGGTTTCGAGGTTTAAGGTGCATGGATTGGTTCAGTGTTCGTGATTTTGGGATTCAGGGTGGAGCGTTTGGGGTTTCAGGGTTTAGGGTTTAGGTTAGAGTTATAGGGTTGTGTGTTATTAGATTCTGAGACGATGACCAATATTAATCAAAGTTTGATACCCAAAATGCATGTAATTCGAATCATAATAAGAAACTAAAAATTTCTAACCAATCCATAATGCAAAATGCATAGATACTCCCTAAATAATAGAAATTGTTATCTCCACCAACAAAGTTTGAAGTTAGGATTACAGGTTTTAGATATCGATTTTCAGGGTTGGGGGGTTTGGAGGTTTGGGGAGGTTTGGGGTTGTGAAGGTTTGTGGGTTGGGTTTCGAGGTTTGTAGTTTTTGGGTTTTAGGTTTCGTTTCAGGGTTCAAGGTTGGAGGTTCGACGTTCAAGGTTCGGGGTTTGGGGTTTGAGGTTAAAGGTACTTTAGGGTTTAGTGTTTAGGATTTTAGGGTTCGAGTTTCGAGATTGGGGATTGGGGTTGGGGTTCAGGGTTCGTGGTTTGGGGTTCGGGGTTCGTGGTTCGTGGTTTGGTACTTTGGTTACTTTAGGGTTTATGGTTTAAGGGTTAAAATTTAGGATTTATGGTTTACGGTTTTAGGTTTTTAGGGGTTTTCAGGGTTATGGGAGTTCTTTGATTTCAGGTCTCAGGGTAGAGCGTTTCGGTTTTCAAGTTTCAGGTTTCGAGGTTTTTGGGTTTGGGGTTGGGGGTTTGGAGGTTTGGGGTTGGTTAGGGGTTTTAGGTTTCAAGGTTTAGACTTTTCGAGCTTTCGAGCTTTCGAGGTTTGTGGTTTTGGGGTACTTTAGGGTTTATGGTTTAGGGGCTAAAGTTTAGGGTTTATTGTTTACGGTTTACGGTTTTTAGGGATTTAGGGTTTCGTGTTTTAGGTTTCGGGGTTTAAGATGTATGGATCGATTTGGGGTTTGTGATTTCAGGCTCCGGGGTGGAGCGTTTGAGGTTTGAGGTTTTTTGGGTTTAGAAGTTTTGGGGTTTGGGGGTTTGGATTTTAGGGTTTCAGGTTTCGGGGTTTAGGGTGCATGGATCGGTTCGAGGTTCGTGATTTCGAGCATCGGGATGGAGCGTTTGGAGTTTCAAGTTTTGGGTTTAGGAGTTTTGGGGTTTGAAGGTTTGGGGTTTTGTGGTTCGTTTGTTGGGGTTCAAGGTTTAGGTTTCAAGGTTCTGTTTCAAGTTTCGGTTTCAGGTATGTGTTTCTAAGGGTGGATCTTCTTGAAGATTGTTTTGCCCTAAACTAATTTATCTTTTAAGTTTCTTTCTCTCTTCTTAATCTTCTTTATTTAATCATATGTCTTCAAAATTTTCTATGTTATTTAGAGCAGAAGACATGAATCAAAAACCAAGGAGAGAGTAAAGATCGTGCAAAACTATAAGCAAGAAGAGGAAAAGGGAGCATGCGATCTTTTTATATTTTCTCTTCTATATTGTACTATTTAAGAAAAGATAAATTCAAGAGATAAGAATATGTAAAACTTTTATTATATATGTGTGTATGGCTGCTATTATTGTAAAAATAAAAATATGCTTTCAATTGTTTAACTAACAAAAATTTCAGCAAGGTTCAACTAAAGTTCCTACACGTGCCAAGAACCCCCAACAACAGCGCCATTTGCTTTATCATTCTCGGAGAATCATTCTCCTGCCCCAAATACACTCCATGTCTTTTTTTATTTTGATGATCAACGACTACTTTTTTATTTTTATTATCGGTAAAATGGTAAAAAGAAAATGAAGTTTAACCCCTTCCCCCTACCGTTTTGTGAAGGAGGGTTGCTGTTCAAAATGAGTGACAGTAATATGCAATATGTAACATCTACTTCATACCTTCTGTTAACTTACACCAAATACTTGATCTCCACCAATATGGTTGCTAACTATGGGGACACCACAATCACTCCCAAACCCTCAATTCCATCACCAAGGAACAGGTATTTTTCGAATTTGGACCATGTCTATTTTTGTGGATATTACTTTTTTTTTTTTTTATAGTCGTTTGTTAACATGTTGGGGTGTTTGGGTCTAGATTTGCAAGGAAGGGAGTTGGCTAAAATAGCTCACTCCTTGTTCGGATCTCGAATTATGAAAATCCTAGTATTAGGAGTTTATAGAGTCTAGTAGAGTATGAGAGGAAAGGGGATAACTCCGGTCAAAGGAGCTATAGGCGCAAAGATATCATTCACAAAAGAGTTTGTTTAGGGGTTTACGGGTCTAGGGTTTAGGGTTTGACTAAATTAAATTGTATTTAGTCAAATTAATTTTGAAATTGTGAAAATATACGTGGATGTATTTTCCACTGCATCTTTTTTTTTTCCATCTCTTTTGAATAATTTTCAAAGTATTTCAACAAGTATAGTTTTGTAACTTCACAAAAAAATAATTTAACAAATATCGTAGTAAATAATAAATATTATAGGAAATTGAGGATTTGAAATAGTGTTTAAGATAGTTAATTTGAGATTTTTAAATACCATTTACTATAGCAAAGGGGTTTAGGGGTTAGGGATTCGGGGTTTACGGTTTTTGTTAGGCTAGCGGTTTATTTATCAATGGGTTCATGTTCTAGTTTCTATTTTCTATTTTAAATAATGTACAACAGAGTTGTGGATTGCCATTGTCCACAAAATCAGAGTACCTTTCATTTATTTTCTCTCTTCAAGCTTTCTCTCAGAGCTAGTTTTTCCGTAATAACTCCACGAATTTCTAATTTGCTTTTATGTTATCCTTTGTTCTTCTTGTCTTCTTCACATAAAAAAGACGATCAAATTTCTACAAATTATTCTACCATTTCTCCCACAAAAAGTTCGCCCTGTAATTACATTTCTTTGTGTTTTCATTATCCTTTACTATTCTGCCCCTTTTTTTTATTAACCTCTACAAGCCCCTCGTCTTTTGCCTATTTTTTTTGTAAGAAGGATGTTGAGCCGTGGTTGCCTAAGGGTATCAATTACTAGGAGTGCAATGAAGATAATAGAAAATATTAAAGAGATCATGGACAAAACCACAACAATTATGAAATTAATCATAAACTTCCTTTTCAGGTTACATTCTCTTTCTCTCTTATTTGCTAACTATGTTGCAATATTTTCTTATTTATGTTGTTTTGAAGGTTGCACCATATTATTTTCCATCATTCCTTTATAAGTTAGGCTCTTGTCGAAAAAAATTTCCTTCGACATGGTAATTTTAAGTTATTTATGATCTCAATGTGAAATCACACAAGAATTATTAATTTATGAATATGGTAGATCTTTAGATGTAGATTTTTTAAAAAAAATTTCATATTTTGGTAACTGGTTTTCTTTATTATTTTAATAAATAGGAATCGACTTGCATTTTTTTAGTTTTTTTTTTTTTTGTAAAAATAATGATTTGATTTGTTTGTTTTTAAGTATTGGGTTTGGCAAGATGTGGTTATCTCACATCCATTTTTTTTATAGAAAAGTTTGACTCAAAGACTATAAAAGAAACCTATTTCATTTATTTAGAAATTCTCACTTATAAACATTTTAAGTTTTAGTGTGATTACTCTAATTAAATTCCTTCTGTATTATCTAGTTGGAGAGTGGATAAAAAATGTGAGTGGTTAAAAACTTTGAGAATGTGTTCTTATAATGGGGTCTCTCATGAGAGAGTGTTCTTGTAATTGGGGTCGGGCTTTGAGACTCAAATTAACTACCAAATAGGCAAGACTATGGTTTGGTATTTTTATAAGTTAATTTTGGGTCGAGCATTGTGGACTTTCCATATACGTTTAAAATTTTAAGTGAGAATAAATTATTGCTAGGATTTGAGTAAATAGACGATGGGCCTTTCATTTTGGGCCATAGAGTACAATTTTCGAAATGGATCCAAACGAAGGAAAGTCACTCATTGTGTGTGTGAACCTGATAAAGCCACGTAGGTTGAAGTTGCATAGACCAATTCTTTCGATCGTGTTGTTGGTTATCATACTTGTATCTTTAAAGTAGTTTGAACGAAAATGGACGATCGAGACACAAATAGCACTACACCAAAATGAACTTTTAATAGCCCATTATTTTAAATGGGATGTGGAAAAGAACAACAAAGAAAAAGCGGGAAATAAATATTTAAGTTCCCTCTAAATATTTTCCCCCATTTTCGGCCTCTTTCAATCTAATTCATTTTGCTCTCTAGTGCGCTCTAGCACGACTACGAAAGCCACGTTGAAACCCAACACGACGACTGCGATACCCTGCCTCTCACGATTGTTTCACAACAACATGCTGATCTCTCACCGTCGTCCACATTGGTTTTGCTTAGGGTTCGTCGTCTACCAGCCCATCCTCTGCTACTGTTAGACACTTGAAGCTAATGATTCAAGGTTAGTCTTTCTTCTTCCTTTCTTCTACCTCGTTTTTATGGTAAGTGCATTGAATGGAATATCACAGTATATAAACTCTTTTCACCATTCCAAACTCTGAAATATTACTGTTGACCCAAATAATTTATCCACCATACTGTAGATCTTAAGTTCCACATCCTCTAACAACCTCTGCTTACTATCTCTTTGCATCAACAACAATGTAAATACCTTCCAACTTCTATGCTCTCCTCGGTTATTGTCTCTTAATTTATGGGTAAGCTATTTTTCTATAGAAAAGTAGTTGGTGTGAAACAACCAATGGTCTGCATCAACTTCTATTTCATGAGCTTCGTAAACAAGTTTGGCATCAATACAATGTACTTTGGCTTTGACTTTATCTGTTTTCTTGTTGTACTGTATGTAGTTCAATTTTTGTCCTTTCGTGAATGCTGATTGTTCATATTTGTAGCATTAGATGGAAGAAGGAATTGTAGGGACATTAATAAAGAACCTTGTGACGTCATTTTTTTTAACTATCTAATTGAATAAATTGTAATGTTGGACAAGTAGAGTGCTTAGAATTAAATTTCTAATAATGATCCGCCAACTATTTAAGTCAAACAAGAACTGGATTTTACAACTTCAACTTTTATACACTACTTCTAACTTCATGGGCAAACACACCCTACAAACTCATACTAACATACAAATTATGGAGAGATTATGAAATTCTATATTTAAGAGTTTGGTAACAATTTTTTATTCCACTTGGGACGTAGTTGAAAACCTATTTCGAGATAGATACATTTTAATATTTTTTATATCTTTCGAGATAAGATATAAAATATTATTAAAATTAAGGTGATTCATTTTTTATCTTTTATACATTTTTTTTTATTTCACAAATGTATTTTTTTTTGTTCTTGATGTATGATAATTTTAAATTTTATTTGTTGACTTTTTTTTTTTAATTCTAATAACCGATAAGAAGTATATGTTTATGGATTATTTAAACTTTTAATTATTTTCATTCATAAGTAATATTAAAAAGAATATGGATTATTATTATTGCCTTTTATACAAAACCCTCTCCGTCAAAGTTGGGAATTGACAAAAATAGGCCAAAAATGGGTAGATAAAGATTTTTAGGATTGATTGTAAAAAAGTTGACATTTAGGATAAATTAGAAGTAAAATGACGAAAATACCCTCATTTAATTTCCTCCTTCCTCTTTCCTTTTTCCTTCCTTCAACTTTTGGTGCCTCCGGTGAATGTTTCTTCTCTTCCGTCCATTTCTTTTCCACTTCCATCAATTTCTTCTCCACAACTCTCCACTATTAATCCTCTAGGCTTGTAAACTGATTGAACTTTTCTTTAATCCCTTTTAGCCTATCTCGTACACATCTCGTACACATCTCGCACCTATCTCGTACACATCTCACACCTATCTTGCACATTTCAAAACTTTTACTAATAATTTCAAAATCAAATTGTTATCCCTACTGTCTCGTACACATCTCGCACCTATCTAGTAAGGGTTGGAATAATACATTAAAGATAATGAAAGAACAAAATTCTTCTCAACTACATCGATTATAATATCTATATCACAAATGATCAACTTCAAGAATACAATTAAATGGTTCGACATAAGTTCAAATAAATACAAAACAATAACTCCAGTTTCTGTAATGCCTACCCTAAAGCTAATTACACCATGTGTGTCCATATCTTTTGCTTTTAATAAGCCATCAAGCGTTGTTTGATACTTGCTTTCCACTAGTTGTCCAATCTTCAACTAGAGCAACCAAATTTCCTACCTGGTATACATAAGTAACATATAAGCAATAAAAATGAGGAAAAAAATCTATGTAAAGAAAGATATAGAAATTGTTGACACACAATCCATAGAAATTGTTGTTGTTGTCCAAGTCGCCCAATAGATGTCGTTGCTACCCAAGTCATCGCCACTCCATCTGATCGATTGTCTCCGTTTGTTGGTTGGGATTTGTTATCTCTGTAAATGGAGTCACCTGCGAGCAGCATAATATGTGTTGGTGAGGAGAAATCGTGGGTTTCAAAATTTTAGAGCTTTTTTAAACTAAAGGGTAATTTAGATATTTCACATACCCATTTGTCCCAAAACTCTTCTTTTTAAAATTTGGTCTCAAAAGTCTTAAATGTGGTCAAATTTGTACTCTTCTTGGCAATTCCCCGTCAAATTTCTTCCCCATCCTTCTTGGGAATTGACAAAAATAGGCAAAAGATGAGGTAGATAAAGATTTTTAGGATTGATTGTAAAAAAGTTGACATTTAGGACAAATTAGAGGTGAAATGACGAAAATACTCTCATTTAATTTCCTCCTTCCTCTTTTCTTTTTCCTTCCTTCAACTTTTGGTGCCTACGTTTCTTCTCTTCCATCCATTTCTTCTCCACTATTAATCCTCTAGGCTTGTAAACTGATTGAACTTTTCTTTAATCCCTCTTAGCCTATCTCGTACACATCTCGCACCTATCTCATACACATCTTTGTGAATGTTCCACAATGAAATCACCGAAACTATCATTGTTTTTGTAGTTTTGTGAATGAAAAATGGGAAAGGAAGAAAAAAGAAATCAAAGGTTTTGTGATAATGAGGAAAAATGGAATACGCACAGGAGAGATGAGAGAAAAATGAAATATTCTTTTTGGAAGTGAGAAAATGGAGGAAGAAGAAGGAATTCCATAAATTGCTTTTTAGGTTTTTTATAACTAAAGGGTAATATAGACTTTTCTTAGTTAATTTGTCTTAAATGTCATATTTTTTAAAATTTATCCTAAAACTTTTTAAACCCTTAAAAATTATCCTATTTTTTTGTTAATTTCCCATGTAACACTTCTCCCTCACAAACTTATACTTATCCTTAGAACACACTATTGCTTTTTATAATGTACATGGCCTTAACTTGACGATCATCTCTAGCACATTCTTTCATTTTTCTCATCTAAAACCGTAATAGGAATGGTTATCGCGTTATAAAATGTAGTAGTGCACTATGATGTAAGAAAAATGTTAGAATCCTTTACGACGGGACGAGTTTATTAATCGTAAAAGACCTCGTGAACAAATCATTCTTACAAAAAGATTCCTATGTAAATTTGATTGCTTTGAATAGTAAAATAGGTAAGTATCATATTATGGATAATATAAATGTGTCGATGAGTTGTGACCAAAAAAATTGTAGTTCACATCTTTTGATCTTTATTGTACTAAAAAAATAAATTTAATCGAGATCAAAACATAATTTCTTTGACCGACCTAAAACACGTTCTCTAAATCTTACCTACTCTTTTTTTGAAATATATTAACTTTTTCTTTTTTTGTTTTAAAAAAAAGTTCTTCCTTCGATTAAATTTTAATTTTCTCTCACGAATGAATCAATTGTTCAAGTAAGTGGTTTTAGTGGCAAATTAAATTACGGGACTTAGTTCTTAAATGCACTTTGAAAAGAAATTACATAGAAAAGTCAATATATGGAAAAAAAGAGATGTTTTAGAGATGACTAAGAAATAGGGTATGGTTGCGTAACAAAATTGCCGACAAATATAATAACATAATATCAAAGAAGAACAAAGAGATTGTGAGACGAAAATATTCATAACTCGTTTAGTGCAATATTACTTACTATTTGGAGGATTGTATGCCCTAATAGAAAAAAAAAATTCAACTTATAAAGAGTTAAATTACAATGGAGTATTATCTGTATAGCTTATTCTTTAGTTTTAACTTTAACTTCTCCCTCCTCACTCCTACAATTACTCTCTTCTTCAAGCTTTGTATGGATCCCATCAATATAATGTACTTATACTCCCCTCAATTGAGTGTATGACCGCCCCCTTACCTTCGTAAGAAAGCTTTTTCCAAGCTTTGATTGAACTCACTTCAATACAACATCAAAAACCCATCTCAAAGTTCTCTAATTGATTTCGTACAGTCACAATAACATCCAACCAAGCCTACTTGACTACAGTGTACATGTGTATATGTGTATATAGGCCTTGAAAATATCTTTTAGAGTATATAAGATTTACACATATATTTGAAGTCTTCAAACTTTCTTTTTTAGAATATCAAGGACGTCATGTATATAAGATTTTTTTTAGATGGCACAATGTTTTTGTGGACACAAAGTTCGATAAATTTCGAATGTTGATGGATCATCCATTAAAATTTAAAAAGGATCCATATTTTAGATTTTTTTTTGCATTTGCTATTATAAGTGAAATTACCAATAACAAATATGTATGACAACTCTTAATAGTTGATTCTTGCAACTTAATCTTGTTATAGCTCGTGATGACTTGACACTTGCTCGCTTTTGCTACTTGTTCTTGATTCCCACTCTATCATATTGATAGAAATTAAAGTTGAGCAATCAAAAAATAAGAAACGAGTATCAAGATAAGCATGCAAGAATCGAGCATTGAAGATCAAGGTATGCTTCACATGATTGTTATGGCAATTTTTCTTATGGTGGAAGTAGAATGTTAAAAATAATTATGTGAGAATTGACCTTTTTCTTTTGCTTTCACTCTTTGCTGTTTGCTTTGTTGCTCCATTGCACCTGATGGTCAGTGACAAATGGAGTAAGAAAGATTTGAGAATGAATTGCACAAATTGACGAAAGCAAATTAAGAAGAAGAAAAGGTAGATAGGTGCGAGATAGGTGCAAGATTTAGGACATTTAGGACAAATTAACCTGTGTACGAGAATAGGTGCGAGATGGTGCAAGATGGTGCGAGATAACTTAGGAACGGTAGCAATTTGATTGTGAAACTCATAGTGAAAGTTTGAAATGTGCAAAATGTTGTGAGATAGGTTTGAGATGCGTGCGGAATAGACCCACTTAAAAGGGATATATATGTTTGTAAAATTAGAAAAATAACTAAAACATAAAATAAATTCACTTAATTTTTTTTCCATACTCCACTATGATATTGTTACATATCGAAAGACTTACATGTATCATGATCCAACGTTATCCTTGAAAAACAACTATACACAACACATGAGTTTTTTTTTTCAAACTAAACTTCAAAATTCAAACATCTCATAAATCAAGTTGTTCATTGATTTTGATTAACGAAATCTCACTATAAAGCATGATGAAAAAATGGCATTCAAGGATCTAAATTGTTCATTTATTTGGCAAGATGCTCACTCAATTATACATTATTTGATTGTAAAATGGCAACAATATTCACCTAATGACTACGGAACTACTACAAAAGGGTAAAATTTAATGAAAAGGGTCTTCATCTCTCAAGTCTATTTCCCTCCCATTGTCTAACTAGTGCTTGTACTTGAAATGTCAAAAATTTTCCACTTGAATTGCATCTTAAAAACCATCTAAGGGGGAAAAGTACCATCTTATCTTGATAATCAATTCCCCACAAATTAACATTACTATTGAACCTTGTTACCACTGAGGGAAACCGTTGCCTCTCAACTGACCATAGGCCATCTTGGCTACTTCCTCGACCCAAACTATGAGAACCAAACCGTCCCTTAGGAGCATCTGACTGGTAACTACCTCTCCCTCTTTCCCTTCCTATTCATGGCACCACCAACAAATGCATCAAGAACCATCCATGTGAGCCAATCCAAACAAATAATCAAAACAAGGGCCTCCAAGACCTAATAAATACACATCATTAGGTAGAAATCTACCAAATTTTTTAAATTATTGCTCCATTTTAGCTACAGTAACAACCTGCAAGTTTCTAAAATAGACAGATTTTGAAAAATCGACCAACCATCTTCACCATTTGCTTCCGCGATGTTAGTCGCAATTAGGTCTTATGGAGCTGAACGATACCTTCTTTAAAATCTGACAGAGAAAGTCGTGGGCGACGACGTTCCGGTGAGGAAGGTTGAGCCAAAGAGAGACATAGCAAGCTAGGCAAAAACCTCCAATGCCGCTAAACATTGTGTGGTAGATGTCGAGTTGTTTGGCTACGTAGTCCAACTAAGAAAGATATCGAAGATGATACATAGTGGGAGACAACCATGACAACGAGCTGTGAGAGCTTAAATGACTTCTATGAAAGAGGATTTGATTTCAAGAAAGGAAGAAGCTTGAAAAAGGCAAAGAATGAGGTGATAAGGAACGACATGGTTTTCAAAGGCCGGTGGGAGACCATGGGAGGAGTTTGAGAAAGGAATTTCAAGAAAACGAATTAAAGAATGGAAAAGGAAGAAAAAGGAAATTTTGTGAAAATGAGGGAAAATGAAATACAAGAAGGGATGAGAGAAAAATGAAATATTTTTAGAAAGTGGAAAAAGAGGGAGAAGGAGAAGAGAGGATTCATAAATTGATTTGAGGATATTTTTTAACTTGAGGGTAATATAGACTTTTTCCAACTAATTTGTCCTAACAGTCATAATTTTTAAAATTCATCTCAAATCTCTTTACATCCTTCAAAATTATCCTATTTTTTTATAATTCCCCATCCTTCTTCCAACGGTAACTCTCTCTACTTCCTCTTCCCTCTCTCATTCTCTTTCGCTCTCTGTGAGTTGCCCATCTTGCCGATCCACGCCATCGTCTTCTCCTAGCCCTAACGGCGCCGGAATCAAGAGCGGCAGACCCCTCGGAAACCCAATTCGTCTTCCAAAGTCCTTTTGTTCCACCATCACCGTCAGATCCCGACTCCATGGTTCCTGATTCCAAACCCTCGCGGCTAGGTGGAAGCGGGCCTCCCTCTTCTAACCCACTTAAGCGGAGGTATGAAGACCGTTCCTGAGAATTCCATCTCTGGATTGTCTGATTCGGGTGTGAAGGTACTTTACGTGTTGTGGTGTGATTATGGGGGTTTTGGATTATTTGTCTTAATTTCGGTGGTGTAGTGACAGTTTTAGTTTAAGATTCAAGTTTGGAAGTTTTGCCTAGTGTGAACTGTCTCTGTGATTTTCAGGTGGTAGTGCTCTTGCTGCCGCCATCCAAGGACGGAGATGAAGGGGATAATATAATACAGAAGATTATGTGTCGATGAAGTTAGCGGACAGTGGGCAGATGCAGATGAATTCTTTAATGAGGTAAACCTAATCAGAGGATTACTTGAAAGCAAACCTATTCTTTACTTGAATTTCGTTAATTAAAGATTTGTCATAAAAAAATGAGGAGGATGTAGATTGAGAAAGCACACCAGGATGTTGGGTTGAGGGGTTTAGGGTTGATTTCTTATTTTTTCTTCATTAAGGGTTTTCTTCATTAAGCGTGGAAGAAGAAGAGAGAAATAAGTGCAAATGAGACAGAGCGTTTTTTGAAAAAGATACAAGAAAGAGAAAGTTTAGCAAGGACTTGCCTCAATCGGTGTAAGACAAGCCTTTTAGAAGCATCTTGGAGTTGAAATCAGTGTTCATGATTTATTTTTCCCTCAGGCATAGCTACAAATCAGTGTCCTGTTTGAGTTTGCTAAGTTTCAAATAATACTCTCAGTATTTATATCTTTGTGCTTATGTGGCAGATTTGTTATCCTCTGTAGTGATGTGGGGTGTTTCCTTATTTTCTGCTTCTTAACTACTAATGTTAAATAATTTTGTAGATTCTTGATGCATTTTCAAGTTGTTACTCCTATGCTAATAAGGTCATACAACTATCTTTTTTCAACACTAATTCTCAAGTAAGTCCAAACCTTTCATTTTTGTTTGTTATGTTGGATCAAGTGGAACATAAATGATAGTAGGTTTATGACTTGTTGAGTGATCCACTCTTATTGTTTATTATGGGAAATCGAAATCCACCTTTTTGTTTCTAATTGAAACTAATCTACTTTGGTCTCTTGACCAAAAAAGAAAACACAATCTATTATTCAATAGAAAATAACTCAACAAAGGCAGGCTGTGAGGTATTTTGACTTGAAGAGGCAAGATGAAGCCTCAAATAGTGAATTAAAAACATTTTAAAATTCTAAATTGGTACGATAAAGTACAATTAAACATGAGAACACACAAAAGCGGAAAGAAACCTCATAATTTTCACTTAACAAAAAATTTTAAAGGATATGTAATATCGTCATTACTAATTCTATTATTATCATTAATAAGATTGATTTATTCTATAAATTGTCTTCAATATCTTTAGAGCACAATTGTAAAGGAGATCCTAGTTCATATTGCCACAACTCAAATTAATTTTTTTTTGAAGAATTAGGCAAATCACTATTTAGATGCGGACTACTTTAATACTTCAATGAGACATTTTGTGGCTGTACAGGAACAGGCTATGTGAAAGACACCAGGCTATTCTCAAACTGGAAAGGAAAATAGAAGATAAAGATAGGGAATTGCAATCAATTAAATTAGACAACGACGCGGTGTGTTTTTTTTTTCCCCCTCATGCTTGATTTGCTTGCATAAGAATGTTTTGCAATGATCTGTTTTTTTCTTCACAACCCTTTTATTCTATAATTTCTTCATAGGCTTGGGCCAAGGATGATCTTCTGCAGGAACAAGATAAGGAAATAGCAACTTAAAGGTTACATTTTTTGTTGATGCCCTTCAATTTTTCCCTTCTTTTGCCATTGATTTTACTTTTTGCTTACGCTAACATCCTAACACATTCTTTAGTATTTTAATTTTATTGCAGTACATTACACACAATCTTCATTTTTCTTGGCTCTGCTGTAAGTGGTGTTTCTTCTATTACGGATTTGTATTATACAAGACTGCCATATTAAGTCATTGAGTTATGAAAATTAGAAACATATCATTTGTAGGAGGAACATGATCATTCTGAAGCTGAAAGAGCTTAGCAAATAAAACATTTGCATGAACTTGAAGAACACATTCATGAGAAGAGCGGCAGCTTCTTGAGTTACAGAAGCAGGTTTGTTGCTTTCCCAAGTGCCTTTATTTTATTATTTATTTTTTGTTGAACTGTTCTTCATGGTTAAGTTGAAAATAAATTTCTTCTCACCATCTTTGTTCCTTTTTACCATTCTCTTTAAACACCATTACGTCATTGTTCTTCCTTTTTACTATCCTTTTTAAACATTGTTGCATGGTATTGTTTGATGAGGAAACTTTTAGAGATTTTTCAATTCATTTCTTTGAGAAGGATGTAGATTAAGAAAGCACATCAGTATGTTTCATTGAGAAGGATGTAGATTGAGAAAGCACACCAGGATGTTGGGTTGAGGGGTTTAGGGTTGATTTCTTATTTTTTTCTTCATTAAGGGTTTTCTTCATTGAGCGTGGAAGAAGAAGAGAGAAATAAGTGCAAATGAGATAGAGCGTTTTTTGAAAAAGATATTGAATCTTCATTTTCCTTGGCTGTGCTGTAAATGGTGTTTCTTCTATATGGATTTGCATTATACAACACTGCCATATTAAGTCATAAAGTTATGAAAATTAGAAAGACACCATTTGTAGGAGAGAACATGATCCTTCCTTTGAAGTAAATTGAGAGAATTTCCTCTACTTCCTCAATTTTAAGGCTTGAGGTTTGAAGAACAAGGATGAATAATCGACGAAAGAGGAATGAAGAGGTTTCGTTTTGGGAAAATAGCGATTTTTCATTTTTTATACTTCCAAAAGACATAAGTATGAACTTATTGTGTATTAAATTGATCGAGAGGCCTTCCAATTGTTTGTTAATCTATAGTTTATGTCTCTATTTTAATTAACTGCTACAGTAGAAGCTTAACTACATGGTTAGAGCTTTATCAAAAAAGGAAAGAAAAAAAAGAAGAAGAAAGATCATGTGATAAATTTATAGAAATGCCATTAAATTATTTTCTAACCTTTGATTTCTGTTTCTGTGGTAAATTACTGCTACTAGAAATCTAATTGTGTTCGGTTAGTTAGACTTCATGGGTTTAAATTTTTTTTTTTTTTTGTCAAAGAGGTTCCATTATACAGAATACCCCTAAACTTTGTACTTTATATAAAAATACCATTGAAAACACACTCAAGACGTAAACTACCAAAGAGTTAAAAATACCGTTACTATAATTATCCTAATTTTAGTAATAAATGAAATTGAGAGAATTTCCTTTGATTTTCAGGAACAAGGATAATTAATCAATGGAAAAGAAATGAAGAGGTTTATCCATGCAAGCTTCAAACAAAGTCAAGGACGTCGATCCTTCTAGGGGAGTCCAAAGTTCCCCTTATTTTTCTCTCTTTACTTTGATTTTCAAAAGCTTGCATGTTTAGTCGAAACTTGGGGTTCAAATTTTGCCCAAATTTCTAAATTTCTAAAAAAAATTTCCTTACAATAAGGAGCATTATACCTTATTAGCTTACTTAGATCTTGCATAAAAAGCATGACTAACAACCCTTGACACTGAACTTGGGTTTGTGATGTAAAATTATGAATGTTGATGATTATATGTGCTGAAATTTGAGCATAAGCTGCCGTCTTTTTTGGTTTACGTCCCTTTTTAGCGATATCTTATTGAGATGTTAGCGATATCTTGTTCAGATGTGAATGCATGATTGAGAAAATGGTATGTGTGTTGTGAATGCTTGATTGCATGGATACTTTTCTAGCTTTGTCTTCCTTTGTTGCGTTGCTGTGACTTACCTATGATGCACTTGGTCCAAACCTAGCATAGATAGAGTTAAAAAAGGATAGGAGGTACTCTTTAGAAATTGAGATGGTTTTAACAATAACATGAGTTAGGAGCCGTTTGTCTAGCCACAATGAACTAAATCCCTCTAGAAAAGGGTGGACATTAACAAAACTTGTTGTCACTTCGAAGGGAGCAGTCAAACTTAGAAACTAAGTGTAGAACCATAGAAAGGTTAGCCCACCGGTTCTAGCAAGACCTAGTTACCACATTGCATACCAAACAAAGAATAGAGAGACTTGCAAACATAAAACAGTGAAACAATTAAGAGCTAAAAAAACAAACAACATATGCAATATACATAAGAAAAAGCCCATAAAAAAATGAGAGGAAACTTCACTTTTGGCCTAACGAAAACCAGCCACCTACTCTTAGCGTTCTAGACATAGCATCGAGTTGATGAGGCTTTGAAAAAGAGGAGGAATCCTCCCCGTTCCACACTAGGGGGAAAACGAGGCTTATTGTCACTCCGAAGGGAGCAGTCAAACTTAGCATTGAGTTTGACGAGGGCTTTGAAAGAGGAGGAATCCTCCCGTTCCATAGTAGGGGAAAACGAGGCTTGTTGTCACTCCGAAGGGAACAGTCAAACTTAGAAACTAAGTCTAGAACCATAGAAAGGTTACCCCACCGGTTCTTGTGTGCGTAACAAAGAAACAAAAGAGATAGTTGCAAATAGAAAACGTAAAATAGCGAGACAATTAAGAGCCAAAAAAAACAAACAACATATGCATTATACATAAGAAAAATCCCATAAAAAAATCAGGGAAAACATCACTTGTGGCCTAAGCAAAACCAGACCACCTACTCTTAGCGTTCTAGACATAGCATCGAGTTTGATAAGGGCTTTGAAAAGAGGAGGAATCCTCCCCGTTCCACACTAGGGGAAAACGAGGCTTGTTGTCACTCCGAAGGGGCAGTCAAACTTAGCATTGAGTTTGACGGCTTTGAAAAGAGGAGGAATCCTCCCCGTTCCATAGTAGGGGAAAACGAGGCTTGTTGTCACTCCGAAGGGAGCAGTCAAACTTAGAAACTAAGTCTAGAACCATAGAAAGGTTACCCCACCGGTTCTTGTGTGCGTACCAAAGAAACAAAAGAGATAGTTGCAAATGTAAAACGTAGAACATCGAGACAATTAAGAGCTAAAAACAAACAAACAACATATGCATTATACATCAGAAAAATCCATAAAAAAATGAGGGAAACTTCACTTGTGGCCTAAGCAAAACCAGACCACCTACTCTTAGCGTTCTAGACATAGCATCGAGTTTGATGAGGGCTTTAGAGTAGGAATCCTCCCCGTTCCACACTAGGGGGAAAACGAGGCTTGTTGTCACTCTGAAGGGAGTAGTCAAACTTAGCATTGAGTTTGACGAGGGCTTTGAAAGGAGAGGAATCCTCCCCGTTCCATAGTAGGGGAAAACGAGGCTTGTTGTCACTCCGAAGGGAGCAGTCAAACTTAGAAACTAAGTCTAGAACCATAGAAAGGTTACCCCACCGGTTCTTGTGTGCATACCAAAGAAACAAAAAAGATGGTCGCAAATGTAAAACGTAGAACAGCGAGACAATTAAGGCTAAAAAACAAACAAACAACATATGCATTATACATCAGAAAAATCCCATAAAAAAATGAGGGGAAACTTCACTTATGGCCTAAGCAAAACCAGACCACCTACTCTTAGTGTTCTAGTCATAGCATCGAGTTTGATGAGGGCTTTGAAAAGAGGAGGAATCATCCCCGTCCCACACTAGGGGAAAACGAGGCTTGTTGTCACTCCGAAGGGAGCAATCAAACTTAGCATTGAGTTTGACGAGGGCTTTGAAAAGAGGGGAATCCTCCCCGTTCCATAGTAGGAGGAAAATGAGGCTTGTTGTCACTCTGAAGGGAGCAGCAGTCAAACTTAGAAACTAAGTCTAGAACCATAGAAAGGTTACCCCACCGGTTATTGTGTCCGTACCAAAGAAAGAAAAGAGAGACTTGCAAATGTAAAACTTAAAACAGCGAGACAATTAAGAGCTAAAATAAAACAAACATATGCATTATACATCAGAAAAAGCCCATAAAAAAATGATGGGAAACTTCACTTTTGGATAGCTATGTTGTTCCGGTTTCATCACTCACATATTTGTTGAAAAACTTCCAGTTTGGTTCTTTTAGAAGAACATCTATTGAATCAATTAACCATTGGGTCTTGGATAAACTGAGGATTAAGTTTACAAGAACATCTTGTATATATATTTCTTTAGTGAATGCAATAAGTTATTTTGATTCTCTCTCAAACCTCTAAGTATTTTAAGGATCTAAATCATATCCTCGCTCCCTAGATTTTTGTGTAATTTGTGTTACATATTGAGGACCCAGTTCAGTTTATTAGACATGCTTGATGCTTCATTTATTTCCTGGGTTGATGGCTAATGAAAAACTTCTGGTACTCTTCTTCAATCCTCTTTAAGTTGTTTCAGAGACCTTAGCTTCACACAATTTGTACATTGAGATGATGGTCTATTAATTTGTGAATTATATACATAGCATAACAAATATTATTTCTTTCAGCTATGGGATAATTGTTATGCTTTGTAGATATATATATATTTTTGAACTTCATTGTATTTTCTTCTTCAAACTACAGGTTGACATGATTGTCTTGACAGATGGAAGTCGTATTCTTGGCCTTGTGACCTTGGAGTTTAGGGAATAGGAATACCTATAGGAAAGCTGGATATGTATGTTGCTGCTGCTGGCATAAACCCTTAAAGAGTATATTTTTCTTAGACAAGCTCAACGCCCTCCCTTCATCAAATGGTTGTTTATCCAACTTGATTTCAATCAGTTGTGGCTATTGTTTTAATTGTTTATAGGATTGCCTACATTCAGATAGTTTTCTCTTCTCATGTTGGGCAACTTCCAAGCAATTTTTTAAGCGAAGGGTGGATAATAGCGCACTTGTTTAGTCTAAACTTGGGGGATTTCAAATTTTGTCCAAATTTCAAAATTTGTAAAAGTTTTTCATTACAATAATGTGCATCGTAGCTTCTTAGATCTTGCATAAAAGGCATGAATGTCAACCCTTGAGCACTAAGCTCGGGTTTGTGTCGTGAGATTCTGAATTTTGATGAGTATATGTACTGAAATTTGAAAATAAGCTTATGTCCTTTTTGTGTTTGTCTTTGTGCTTATGTGATAGATTTGTTATGCACTGTAGTGATGTGGGTGTTTCCTTATTTTCTGCATCTTAACTACCTTATTTTCTGCATCTTAAATACCTTATTTTTGCATCTTAATTGGTACTGAAATTTGTTTGTTTCAGTGAAGAGAGGCACTATCAGCATTGACATGTACATGTGATTTTAAGCAAGAACCAGGAGAGTGAGAGTTTTTGTGCCGTATTTAGAATTTGCCGATATCTTTTTCCCGTTTCAGCAAGTATTCCTGATAGTGGGGTAACTCTCAAGTCTGCAGTCTTTTCTTCATGAAATTTGTAGATTATCTAAGAATACTAATATCATTTAATGGTGACATTTTTTAGCAACTTTTCTTAACCCACTTTTTCATTAAGTTTACTCTTGTTTAATTGACAGATTCTTCGAGTAATGCTAGATATTGGTTCTAACAACGAGAAGTTACTTAATGATCCTCTTTGTAAGTGAAAGGGAAACCTTCATGTCTTTTATCTCCATATTTTCCTTGTAATATTTTGCTTATATTGCTCTGTTTCTGTTGTCAATGACGATATATCTGGGCTTTTTGTTGTTGTGGTGGTGGTGGTGAAATATTTTATTTAAGCCTCTAGTTAATATTTATGCTTACTTAACAGAAAATTTGTTGCTTGAGCTTGCTTCATTTCGTCCTTTTACTTGTTTAAGTCCTCCAAAAAGTATTCATTACTTTAATAAATTCCCTCACCAGCATCATCACCTCTTAGTCAACAAACTGTTTTTTCCCAAATGCAAAAAAGGAAAAAAAAAAAGATAAAGACAATCAAGAACAACCATCAACAACATGAAAAAAAAGAGAAGAAAAAGATAGCTACTGAAAAACATTACTACCCATTTTCATTATCATAATCCTCTACTATGCTTTTCCACCTTCTAACCCATTTTTCCATTGCAGGATTTATTGGAGTTGAGGAGTCCCACAATCTTTATGTTCTGTTTGTTTCTCCATCACTTTTTCAAGGCTGTTCAATTGGAGTTCCATCTTCAGGTAATATTAATGTGTTTGTTTCTAAGATAATTTTGTTAAACACTTGTTTTTGTTGTCTCCATCCACCAACTGTTTGATGAAATGCCGCATTGAACAATTTTATGGGTTCTTGGGAAGCATGTGATCTATGTGTTGTGGAATTTGTATAATTAGTTAGAGTGATTTAGAAAAACTTTTGTATTTGTAGTTGGATAGACAATTCATTCCATATTTAGAGCATGATTAAGAGTTATTTTGAAAATGTTAAAATTACTTCAAAATATATTTGGATAATTTAAATGACTTTCTATTGTATGATGATCACGTTTGATAGATCGAAAACTTTTCTTCTTCTTCTTCTTCTTCGTTTCTTCCTGCTGCCTATTCGACCTGCAACTTTGAGTGTAGTTGCTTGGCTGTCGAATTGCCACCACTCAAAGTCACTCCCTCGCCATCTTATCACTCTTAATTTCCTTGACAACAAAGTCAAACTGCTACAGAACAATCGAATTTTTGTTTGATTAATTTTCTATCCACATGAGGCTTTTGTATGTTGATCACCCTTGTTTTCTTTGAAAAGTTTAAACTTCCATACACGATATATTGGGAAACTTTCACCTTCCTCGGGACATTAAAAGCTCAAGAGCATTGATTTTGAGCAAAATAAAAATGAAAATCCCTTTTAATTTCCAGCAACACCATATTTGAAGTTCATTGTATTTTCTTCTTCCAACTACAGGTTGACATGATTGTCTTGACAGATGGACGTCGTATTCTTGGCCTCGGTGACCTTCGAGTTCAGGGAATAGGAATACCTAGATTGGAGGGAGAAGAGTATCTATCAATTGTTGATGATTTTATGGAAGTCGTGCATACATGTTGGCCTAAAGCTATTGTTCAGGTTTATTGTTAAGATATCAAATTTTAACTGTGTTCACTGCGAGTAATCAGTATTGTAATCTCGTAATTTGATTTTGAATGATGCCAGTTTGAGGATTTCAAATGAAATGGGCTTTTGAAACATTACAATGTTATCGTAAGAGGTTCTGCATGTTCAACGATGACATACAAGTGAGTAGTTGATGATGTATTCATGCAGTTGATGATGTATTCATGCAGTTGATAATTACTTAAAAGGACATTCATTTTCGTTTATTTGATTTCATAAAGGGAACTGCTGCTGTTGCTCTCGTTGGACTATTGGGAACTGTAAGAGCTCAAGGGCTGCCATTGAGTGATTTTGTTAACGAAAAGATAGTAGTGGTAGGGGCTGGAAGGTATTGTCAGCTGTTTAACTTAAACATTTTCTCCAAATAGCATAACTGCTAACGATTTAGGGATTATAGCCTTGTCCTCTTTGTTGAAAACAAAAGTGGTTGTTTGAAAGAGGAATTACTATTACTTTACGTGAATATAAGATAAATGAAAACTTTGGAAACTATAGTTCAATCCTTTTGATTTAACCTTCATTTGTTTCAACATGCTGTTTTTTCCCCTCTTTCAACTTTAGTGCAGGGCTTGGTGTTCTTAACATGACTATTCAAGTTGTTTCGAGAATGGCAGGGAACAACGATTCTAGTACAAGAAATCAATTTTTTTTCTAATAGACAAAGATGTAAGAATCTTTTTCAAACTTTCATTTCTCAATTTCTGCATTAGTCTGTCCAAGTTTTTCCTCCATGAGAGTTACTGATTTCATAAACCAATCAGATGGGTTCGAAATTTGGATAGCTTTATTATGGGTTAATTTGTATGACGCAGTTTCTTGTGAAAAGTATGAGGCAGTTGAAGAAGTTAAATGACTTGTGGTGGTAGTAATCAGTGTCAAAACTCATGTGGTTTTTAAATAAAAAGAAAGAGGGAAAATATGAACTTAGTCCTATGCAGATTAGTGTTTTAAGTCTTCTATCTAATTGTCTGTGGGATAAATGCAATTACTTTTCAAAAACAAAGAAGAAAGAAGGGACCACAAGAAATCAATGGTGGAATCGATCAGGCAGGGTGTGGAAAATTACAACTCAATTTTTGTTTTCATTGTTGAGAACATGAGAAACCTTAAGTTCAAGGAACTCAGGGAGCAGCTGAAGTCGGCAAGTTCTACTTCCTGAATTTTGTATTATTTAATCTGCTTCATCATTTCAAATATTGATTAGTGATACAAATGTACTTTCTCTATGTTGTTTGGTTAGCTTCTAGATAGCACAAGAAAAGATATGAATAATAAATAGCTTATTTTAAAACTCAAAAGATAAAATCATAATGAATAGCATTCCTTGGGAGAAAGGATGAGGACACGTTGTTTCTATAAATCTAATTTTAGTTTTGCCTGTTTGAAATACTTGTGTAGTTTAGTTTAGATATATATTTAAACTAGCACGTTAAATAATAGTTTGCCCTGTTTGTGTTTGCTAAGTTTCAACTAATACTCTCAGTATTTATCTTTGTGCTTATGTGATAGATTTGTTATGCACTGTAGTGATTTGGGGTGTTTTCTTATTTTTTGCATCTTAACTACCTTATTTGCTGCATCTTAATTGCTAACGATTTAGGGATCATAAGCCTTGTCCTCTTTGTTGAAAAAAAAGTGGTTGTTTGAAAGAGGAATTACTATTACTATTACGTCAAAGTACATATTAAATGAAAAAGAAAATTACATTTTCTTTTAGCGCTATGTAATGGTAGTCAGGTATAGTAGTCATGCCTTTGCTCTAGCTTATATATTCATGTCTATGTTACTTTCACACTTCTATTTATTAATTTCATGAAGTCAGTGGGTTTGAAAACTGAAAGAATCGTCATCTTTTTTAAACCACTTTCATGAAATATACTTAAAGAATGATTAAGGGAAAGACAACATGGGAAGAAGTTCCAGAAGGTTCGTCCAACAAGAAAGAAACTATGATTGATGTCAGTGATTCATTTGTGATGGGAGGAAAATCGGAAGAAAAATACACCAAGTTGGAAGGAGAAGAATCTGCAGGGGATCGAAGCAAATTCAAGAAAATTGACATGCCAGTTTTCGCGGGTATTGCCCGGATTCTTGGTTATTTAGAGTAGAACGTTATTTTCAGATACACAAACTTACTGAGTCAGAGAAGATGACGGTGACAATCATTAGGTTTGATGGTGCAGCCTTGGATTGGTATAGATCTCATGAAGACCGTGAACCGTTTGTTAATTGGGAAGATTTAAAGAGAAGACTTATTATTCGATTTCGATCAGACCGTGAGGGATCAATATTGGGCAGATTTTTAACGATAAAACAAGACACTACAGTGGATGAATACATAATTTTTTTTGATAAATTGGTGGCACCTTTGCCTTTTCTGCATAAGACAGTTATAGAAGAGACATTTATGAATGGTTTGAAACCTTGGATTAAGACAAAATTG
This sequence comes from Cucumis sativus, assembly GCF_000004075.3. NCBI lineage: Eukaryota > Viridiplantae > Streptophyta > Magnoliopsida > Cucurbitales > Cucurbitaceae > Cucumis > Cucumis sativus. The sequence continues at coordinate 10,375 of NW_022279575.1, read as the reverse complement.
GAATGTTGGGAACCTGTTGGGCTTGCTCAAATGATGAAATTGGCCCAGAAAATTGAGAACCGAGAGGTGATAAGGGTGAATCTGACTTAAAATGTGTAGGGGATGATAAAACCCAGGTTTCTACTTCTTTAAATACTCAATTTCATGTAGTTTCCAATGACAATAAGTCAGAAGGTACTGTTCCAGTAAGGGCTATCACACTTCGAGGGGCTGCAGAAATTAATTGACGGGAAGGACCACCAAGACGACTTTTTGTGATGTTGAGTTTCAAGCCAGATGTGAGAAAGGGATCTGCTTTTGTTGTGAGGAAAAATTTTGTGCAGGCCATAGATGTAAGGTGAAGGATCAGAAGGAACTCAGAGTGTTAGTTGTTCAAGCAAATGAGGAGGAATTGGAAGTAGTGGAAGAGGATGATCGTATAGAGGAACTTGAGGTAAAAGCTATTGAACTTGGTATAGAATAAAAAGAACCAGTGATAGAATTGTCATTAACTTCATGGAACACCGGATTAAATGCGATATCAAGTGTTGCTTAATTATCACACCACAATTTTGCTAGTGTGGTGATTTCAAATCCCAACTCAACAATAGTCAAAAAGTTGATATATCCAAATCAATTTGATATATCCAATTCATACAAAAACTGTGCAATTGCGCTATATTTTTTATTATGCACTTGAATGTGACACCACATTTTGTTTCTTACTTTTCCAAGACATCAAATTGCCACCAACAAAAACAAAATATCCTGAAGTTGATCTTTTGTCTTCTTTAGATTTTACCAATTAACATCTGAGAAATATTCAATATTAGTATGACTATAATCCTTATATAATAAAACCATGCCTGAGAGCAGCCTTCAAATAACACTGAATCATTCCAAAGCAGCTGAATGATCAACTTTAGGGCATTACATATACTGGCTCATAATACTTACTAAATAGGCTATGTCGAGTCGAGTCACTGGAAGGTAATTAAGTTTTCCCTCTAACCTCCTATATCTTTCAAGATCTTTCAACAATTCTCCATCTTTTGTGAGCTATAAGTTAGGCATCGTTGGGGTACTACATGGCTTAGCCCATACCTTCCATGTTTTAGTCAACAAGTCCATATTTTCTCTGTGATAATAGTATTGCTTTCTTGCCTGTTTTTACCTCAAATTCCTAGGAGGTATTTCAACATGCTCAAATCTTTTATTTGGAATTGGCAATAGAGAAAAGTCTTCAGGGACTGGATATCTAAAGAATCATCACCAATAACCACAGTTGCATCAACATATACTACTATTAGGATCACCCCACTCTCGGATCTTTTAAAAAAGTTTGAATGATCTAACGGGCTCTTTTGCATTCTAAAACTTTCGATCACCTTAATAAATTTGCCAAACCAAGCCCGTGGACTACGTTTTAGTCCATCTAAAGATTTACAAAGGCGACACGCCTTTCCATTCTTCCCCTGAGCAACAAACCCTAGTGGTTGCTCCATACACACCCCTTCTTGAGGATCACCATGAAGAAATGTGTAAGGACCCTAGATAGAAAAATAGTGGATTATTAGAAAAATACAACTTGGTGTATTTTTCTTCCGATTTTCCTCCCATCACAAATGAATCACTGACATCAATCATAGTTTCTTTCTTGTTGGACGAACCTTCTGGAACTTCTTCCCATGTTGTTTTTCCCTTAATCATTCTTTAAGTATATTTCATGAAAGTTCGTTGTTGCTGCTGTTGTTGTCCAGCCTGCACACCCAGCCTTTCAATGCTCTTTGCCAACAATGAAATATCTTCCTTAATAGCTTCCTTTCTATGGGCCTTCTTTTCTTCTTTTTAACAATGGTGTAATAGTTTGATCCATCTCTGGTCTTTACTGTTAAACTTAAATCTCTTAAGAATGATTTGGTGGGTGCACAATGGGTAACCTAAAAAATATGAATTGTGGTGTTTAAGTTAGTTTAATAAATGATTCTTCGTTTTGTAATTTGATTTCTTTTATTTTTTCTCTACTCATGAAATGTTTTGTTCGACCTGTAGATTTTTATAGGCTCCAGGGAATTTTTTGAATTGCCTTCTGAAGGAGTGGGGTTGCAATTTTTGGCGTCCTTTTTTTATGGAGCTTCTTTGAGTTTTCTTTCTTTATTTTGGGATTTGTTCTTTTTCAGTTCCATCATGCTGTCTAAAGTTTTGGACTTGAAGGGTTTGTCTTCATCTTCCTTCTTCTCCGACGATTTACGTCATACAGATGAGGTATAAATAATTACATCCTTGGTTTTTCATGTTTCTTCTTTTTCTAGCTTAAGAGATTGATTGTTCTTGCAGTTCATAGTACTGCATGTTTTTGGATCTGTTTCTTCAGTGTCCCCCCACATCATTTTTGTTTCCTTCATATTTCTCTTTTTTTTTTTTTCTACTCATGAAATCTTCATCTTCTTCATCCAAGTATTACATAAGCATTTGGTATAATAAAATCTCTGTTCAAACAGTAGTTTGGGTTGCTAATAGAGATACATACACCCATTTCAGATCCATCAGTTTCTTTCTTGAAATTTCAAAATGGTAACTTAGTTCCTTCTTCCAATAGGAGTCTTTTCCCTGAGTCCTCATTTCCTTCAGTCACTTATCTTCTTTTCCTCCATAGCATTATTGTAAATTTTCTGGTTATTTTCACCTCCACTCTCTATTTCTCTATTTTAATTTGAGTTTCATTCATTTCTCATTTTCGTTTTGGAATCAATCTTTGAAATATGTGTGTTTAAGTGTTAAGTGTAATATATATTTACGAAGGAAAATCAGCTTAGGAAGGGATTAATGACATGGGGTGCACATAAATCTTAAAAACTGATGTATTTGACAAGCTTGGAAGGCTGACAATTAAAGTAGAAATGGACAAACTGGTCTTTTGTGTAGAGACAAACTGGAAAATAATCATTAGTCTAAAGCTATAGTACTCAAGAGACAAAAGAGTTAAATTGAAATGTTCATAAGACCTTTTACATGTCTTCACCAACATGATACTTCAAATACAAAGCTCAGCCTCTTTTTTGCCATTCCATGGCATGAGTATCCCAGCCCATTAGTCATTTTTCTTCAAAACTTAAACCAGGTTATGGAAGGCATATTTGAGAGTGTTTTTAGAAACTAGTTAACAAAGTTGATTTTTATTAATAAATGTTTTGTTAAAAGTGTTCTTCCACTGTATTAAAACTTTGATATTGGCTAAGGGAAAGATTCAATTCAAAAACATGTTTTCTTGTTCAAAGTTGCTATATATTTATTATCATTTTTTGTTGTTCTGAGTGATTTCTTTACTGGGTTTATTGGAAATGGATGAAGAAACAGTTCCATAATTTTATTTAATTTTCCATTGAGTACAATGGAGAATGGATCAACCAAAATGAAGAAGAATGCTTCGTACTTTACACTAACATATTCATAGTAACTGTGATTTGATTTCATTGTTGTTTTGGCTAAGAAAAATCACTTTAGAATGAAACCGACAATGCCCAAGAGAAAAGAAAAAATGATGAAACTATTGATTCTTGGTTTTGTTTCTTGTTATTAGTATCACTGGTGTGACATCAATATCTTGATATAAATGAAGTCAAAGCATTGTTGCAAGAATTGTGAATTTAATTTGTAGGGTAGAGTACCTACAAATTTGTAGGTTATTGTTCCATTAGCCATATTAACATTTGTTTTGTGTCTACTTTTAAAAGTGATTTTGTAATATAAAAAGTAATTTCCAATGACTCAAAAACATATTTGGAACTTAACAGATGTAGGAAAAATTCAAATGGAAAAATAGACATTGTATGTTTGCTTGTCTAATTCTTACTTGTTTTCTTTTATTTATCTTTTTGAAAAATTTGATGAGATATGAGATTTGTTTGTTGTTGATTGTTCTATGATTATGGTTTTGATCTTAACTAACTCTGAATTCTTAAGCTTTACCTTGCTCTGTGAAGCTTCCTGATGTTTCTCTCTTTTTAAGAACTTCAAACCGCTCTTGCACCTATTTCATATAAAGCTACTCAGCCTCTTGAACATTGAGAGTTCACAAATAATTACGATAATAGAGATGAGAAATAGTTCCATGTTTCTGACTATTTAGGGTGGTACCTGTTCACCAAGATCCAAGAGAGCTCGAGGGACTCAGTGAAGGAGCCAATTTATTAGAAGTGGTAAGCTTTCTCAAACTCCCTTCATGGTTAGGGATACTTAGCTAATTTCCTCAACACTCACAGAGGATTCTGCCATTACTCTTCAGTAGTTTTTGACCATCTCCATTGATTAGGTTAAGCTTCTTTCTTTTTTCTTTCAAAATAATAAAAATAGAAGTTGTGCCATGAATTTTGGAATTGGTAATTTATAAGTTTTTATTATAGGAACTATTTTTGTTAATAAGTGAAATTTAAAAGTGAAATATAGAGGAATATTGTGATTGAGAATCAAAGGCATTAAGGCAGCAGGGTATTGATTCTCATGGGCAGTTTTTAATTCCTTCCCCAAAAAAATGACATTTCCTTATATGCTATCATCTTTTCCACATTTTCTTTTCATTCTTTCAACCATATTTACATAAATAAATTAATATTTATATATTTATACAACTTGTGTAATTGTATACAACCAAAATTTATCACATGAACATTCAAGATTTATTATTTTAATTTATCAAAAAAATGACATTTCCTTGTCGTTGCAGGTACCTTTTTCCTTGCTCTTCATGGGTTTTGTTATTTATCTCTTTTACTTATTTGTCTGATTTGGTTGTTCTTAAAGTTTATGTATTGTTTTTTATCAAATATAAGCCCTACTTTTAGAATCTTCCAACTTTTTAATGATTAGGAAACTTTCTTCTCCATACCCTACAACTGCTAGTTCTTATGTAAATGTGAAATTTTATTCGATCTCACTCACTCTATGTGGGTATTTATTATATGGGATTCCATTGACCATTTAACCAACATTTTCAAACCAAAGTATTAGTAGCATTCATGGTTTTAGCCAAGTGTTATGCAGCTCCATAGAAGAAAGGAAATAGTAATTAGGAAACCATTTCTTGTCTGGATTTTGTTATAACAAATAGTGTTGGAGAGAACCTTTTTATTTCCTTCTATTTCAGTTGTTTTTTTGTGTTTTTGAAACTTAATTTTTGAGAGGCGATCTCTTAATTAATGTTTATGATTTGTTTTGTTTAATTTGTTGCATTACTTTCTTGTTTGACTATGTGGTACATATGAATTGTGGTGTTTAAGTTAGTTTAATCAATGGTTCTTCATTTTGTAATTTAATTTCTTTTTTTTTTTTTCTACTCATGAAATGTTTTGCTCAACCTGCAGAGTTTTGTAGGCTGGAGGGAAGTTTTTGAATTGCCTTCTGAAGGAGTGGGGTTACAATTTTTGGCGTCCTTTTTTACGGAGCTTCTTTGAGTTTCTTTTTTATTTTGGGATTTGTTCTTTTTCGGTTCCATCATGTCGTCTAAAGTTTTGGACTTGAAGGGTTTGTCTTCATCTTCCTTCTTCTCCGACGATTTACGTCATACAAATGAGGTATAGATAATAACTATTAATATAATTAGATTATTCTTAGGTGATATTATTCTGGAGATATTATTTGATATTATTTCCTTAAGTGTATTTCTCTATGGTTATATATAGGCTTGTATCTCTACTAAATAATAAATGAAATATAGATTTATTCCATAAATTCAACAATTACATCCTTGGTTTTTCATGTTTCTTCTTTTTCTAGCTTAAGAGATTGCTTGTTCTTGCAGTTCATAGTACTGCATCTTTCTTCAGTGTCTCCACACATAATTTCTATTTACTTCATATTTCTCTTTTTTTTTTCTTCCCTGCATTCCCTGTGCAGGTTGGAGTTTGGAAGTCAGCTAGTGTGCCAAATCACCACGGTTAGTGCATTTATCTTCTTTTTCTGTTTTGATTACTTTTGGTTTCTTGTGTTTTTATCTTTGTATACTTGATCTTTCAAGTGACAGGATATAGTTTGTCATTAATTGATTGACCACCACATATTTCCTGTACTATATCATGAGAAATGTAGAATGTCTAGGGGTTCTAAAGAGGCATTTGGAAATTAAAATGATTTTGAATCTAATTATAGTGGAAGGTAATTCTCATAATTAGGAGCATTAACATGACATGTAATGCATGAAAAGTGCAATGTTTGAAGACACTAATTTGTGATTATCCCACTTCATAGTAGTAACAAAATTTATCATTTTTTTATGATGTACAATTCATGAATTCCAAGAGATTTCAAATAACTTGTATATTTTTTTTATAAGAATTATTTTTTTTATGTTGTTTTTTATTTCGTAATGACGCTTTGTTTGTTTCATAGTCATGACTGTTTGGCTCAACTTTTGCAACATCGCTAATCTCACAAAATAACAATTCTTACCCTATTATGTTTGGCATGAGGAATCTTGGAGGATTTATTGACCTCCTAGATAGATGGTCATTGTGGTTTGACCCACTACTATTTAAAGACTTTTAGTTTGTTCATTTCTTTGATGATGCCTACCCACATTGGTTCTTGCTGAAACAACATTACCTGACTTAAAGTGTATAGTACTCTATTCCCTCTGGGTTGCCACCACACACACATACCCAAAGAATAAAAATATAAAGAAAGTCATCAATTTTGCATAGTTTAGCCTGTTTCAATTTTCCCAAACCTATATAGTTGGTTTTACTTTGCTTTATATATTTTATGGACTTCCTCTGTGCATTTTTATGGGAATTTCTAACAAAAGGTTTTTTTTTAAAGCAAATTAAAGGATTGGATTGGAGGTCGAATTTATATTTCCAAAACTATCTCATTCACCCTATCTATTCTGTTGTAGTGTGGTGAGGACTTTCATGTAACTGAAAGATGTGTTTCTTCAATGTTTATGAACAACCAGTAACATATCACGTTCTTCATCATCTGTGGAAAAAATTTCAATATGTGAGTGCCTGCCAGAGAACTCCTTGGAAAATCATGTTTCATTTCTTGTGAGAGACTAGAATGCAAGTCTTATCCTGAATAGACATGTTGGAGCTGAAAAAACATCCAATTATTTTTCTCGAAGTAATGAAGTCAATACGATGAATTCTCAGTATGAGAGTAGTCTTTTCTCGAGTTCTTTATCAAATATATTTACTAGGAAGTGTAAGTTTCTTGATTCCTTCCTTACATATTTGTACCTAATAAGGATATGAATGTAATCTGGAATTGAGAGAAGTATCTGTCTTATTATGTTTGAGTCAAAGCAATGTTACATATTTATATAGAGAATAAACTAAACCCTAGAGACTATGTAAAATTACAATAAAGGACATATGTATATATATATCATAACACTCCCCCTCAAGCTGGAGCAAATATGTCGATCATGCCCAGCTTGTTGCACAGATAGCTTATCCTTGTTCCATTTAAAGCTTTAGTTAGAATATCTCCCAATTGTTCTCCGGTCTTCACATATCCTGTGGACACCAACCCATCTTGGATTTTCTCACGAATGAAGTGACAATCCACCTCAATATGTTTAGTTCGTTCATGAAATACTGGATTAGATGCAATATGAAGTGCAGCTTGATTATCACACCATAATTTAGCTGGCACGGTAATACTGAAGCCTATCTCAGATAATAGTTGGTGAATCCATACTATTTCACACACAGATTGTGCCATAGCTCTATATTCTGACTCAGCACTCGAACGAGAAACAACATTTTGTTTCTTACTCTTCCATGAAACTAAGTTTCCACCTACAAAAACACAATATCCAGAAGTCGATCTCCTATCCTCACGAGACCCCGCCCAATCAGCATCAGAAAAACATTCAACTCTCGTATGGTCCATGATCTTTGTATAGGATCCCACGTCCAGGAGCAGCTTTTAGATAACATAAAATCTGCTCTATTGCAGCCCAATGATCCACTGTAGGGGAAGACATGAATTGACTTACAACACTTACAGAATATGCAATGTTTGGTCGAGTCACTATTAAGTAGTTCAACTTCCCAACTAATCTCCTATATCTCTTAGGATCTTTACATAATTCTCCTTCTTTAACAAGTTGCTGATTTGGCATCATTGGAGTGCCACTTGGTTTGGCGCCTAATTTTCCTGTTTTAAACAAATCAAGTACATATTTTCATTGAGACAAATAAATACCTTTCTTGCTTCTCATCACTTCAATGCCCAAAAAATATTTCAATTGGCTCAAATCTTTTGTATAAAACTGACCCTGAAGGAAAGTTTTGAGAGACGAAATACCCAATGCATCATTTCCAGTAATAACAATATCATCAACATATACAACTAGTAGAATCATACCCTTATCAGATCGACGATAGAAAACTAAATGATCAGATGTACTCTTCTTCATACCAAAGCATACAAGGGCTTGACTAAACTTACCAAACCACGCACGAGGACTCTGTTTCAAACCATACAGAGATTTTCGAAGGCGACATACTTTATCACTCTCCCCCTGAGCAACAAACCCTGGTGGTTGTTCCATATAAACTTCCTCTTGAAGATCACCGTGAAGAAAAACATTCTTAATGTCAAGTTGATGCAACGACCATTTATTGGTAGCAACCATGGAAAGAAATAGGTGAATGGAAGTTAACTTGGCAATCGGAAATAATGTATCTGAATAATCAGTTCCATAGATTTGAGCATAACCTTTGGCAACAAGGCGAGCCTTTAATCGAGCCACTGTTCCATCAGGATTCATCTTGACAACAAACACCCATTTACAACCAATGGCCTTCTTTCCTGCAAGACGAATCCCAAGTACCATTATCATCTAAAGCAGTCATCTCCTCAATCATTGCATTTTGCCAGCCATGATGAGACAAAGCTTCATGAACAGAGTTAGGAATAGATCTGGACTCAAGAGACGTAATAAACACATATGTGGAGGGAGATAACTGGTGATAGGAAATAAAGGAAGAAACGGGGTAAGTACACTTGCGTTTACCTTTGTGAAGAGCAATGGGAAGATCATCACTTGGCTCTGGATCACATGATGAAGGAAGCATTGATGGAGGACATGAGTCTGAAGGTTGTGGTGGAGGTCGTCGGGAGTAGACTTGAGAAATCAACGGGCGGGAAGGAGGCACATCAGTAGACAAGGATGGTGTGGGAGAGGTAACCTCATATATAAAAAGATTGTCATCCTCCCCCTGACACGAACTCGATGGTGATGAAGTAAAGGGTGTATCCTAAAAAAAAACAACATCACGCGAAACCAGATACCTTTTAAGGGTAGGACAATAACAACGATAACCCTTTTGAACACGTGAATAACCCAAGAAGATACACTTCAAGGATTTGGGATCTAACTTAGTATGATGAGGACGAACGTCACAAACAAAACAGACACAACCAAATATCTTAGGAGCAATAGGAAACAAAGGCTTGGTAGGAAAAGAACACGGTAGGGAATCTCACCATTAAGAACAGAGGAAGGCATTCTATTAATCAAAAAACAAGCTGTAGAGACAGCATCCACACAAAAGGTTTTTGAAACATGCATTTGAAACGATAAAGCACAGGCAGTTTCAAGTAAATGCCTATTTTTTCGCTCTGCAACACCATTTTGAGATGGAGTGTCAGCACAAGAAAACTGATGAATAATGCCATTTTCACACAAGTAAGAGCCAAGAGAATGAGAAAAATATTCACCCGCATTATCAGTACGCAAAGTTTTGATAGAGACATTAAACTGGTTTTTTATTTCAGTATGAAAGGCACAAAAATGAGATAATAACTCAGAACGATTTTTCATTAAATATAACCAAGTTAGACGAGAATGGTCGTCAACAAAAGTAACAAAATAACAAAAGCCTGTTTGAGATACAACTGGACATGGACCCCAAATATCATAATGAACTAACTCAAATGGAGCAATTGCACGTTTATCGACTCGAGGACTCGAACTAAGACGATGAAATTTCGTAAATTGACACAAATCACAATTTAAAGAGGACAAAGACCTAAATTCTGGATAAAGTTTCTTCAACACAAACAAAGATGGATGACCTAAATGACAATGGACTTCAAAAGGAGAGGGAACGACAGGACACGCCACAGCTTGCGATACTTGATGATCAAAGAGATAAAGGCCTCCTGACTCATATCCTCTACCAATAATCTTCTTCGTCACACGATCCTAAAACAAGCAATAACCAGAAAAGAACATGACAACACAATTTAGGTCATGAGTAAGTTGACTAGTAGAAATTAAATTAAAGGATAAGTTAGGCAAATGTAACATAGAAGAGAGAGAAAAGGATGGCGGTAAGGTGAATAGTGCCAGAGCCAAGAACAGAGATGTGGAGCCATCGGCAATGTA